>NC_064291.1:14064290-14230951 GCF_019186545.1 Solanum stenotomum | reverse complement strand
AGAAGAAGAAGAGGAAGAGGAAGAAGAAGAAGTGGAAGAGGAAGAAGAAGAAGAGAAAGAAGAAGAAGAAGAGGAGGAGGAATAAGAAGAGGAGGAGGAAGAAGAAGAGGAAGAGGGAGAGGGAGAGGGAGAGGGAGAGGAGGGGGAGGAAGAAGAAGAAGAAGAAAAAGAAGAAGAGGAAGAAGAAGAAGAAGAGGGAGAATAAGAAGAAGAAGAATTTATATTCAAGGGATGGTATCTCTTCATCCATGGATAGAATTCATCCATGGAGTCCCTTCAAAACCCCAATTTCAAAGTTAGAAATCCCAAAAGTTAGGGTTTGATTCCAAAGTCATGGGTTCCTCGAAAAAATGTTTCTAATGATTGATTTACGATATATTATGTATTAATTTATGATTTCCTATGGTTATTGTGTTGAATTCACCCTAGAACCCATGAAACCTCATATTACTCTATTATGATCTTGTGATGTGGGTTTGTTGATTATAGAAATATGTTATGAGATTATGCTTATAGTAATTGAGCTAATTGAAATCATGTTATTATCAATGTTTAATGTAGTAATTTTAGATGTGTTGATTGAATATGATATATGGTCCTTGAAGGGTAAAGTATGAGCATTATGCATGATTATGAGATTTATGTATGTGCCTTAAGAACACTTTGAGATTGAAGTGTCCATGATTATGATGATGATGTTGTGTAGGTTGAAAGGTTATTCTCAATTATACCCTTATGAATGATAATGTTGTGAAAGGTCTTCTCACAATATGATGATTTTTAGTTTGAAAGGTTATTCTCACATATTGAATGTATGAATTATCTTATGAATGATGTTGGATTGAGTGTTGATACATTCTTCCAAAAAATGAACTCAAATTATGATATGATAAGTACTCTGTGGGATTAATGCTTAGCACCAAGTGGATAGTGATGAGATGGAAGCCCTCACGTGAGTTGAGGCGGGGTTTCTAGTAGCAATCTCTTGAGATGGATGCCCTCACGTGAGTTGAGGCGGGGTATCTAGTATCAATCTCCTTGTCCCATAACTATGTGCCCACATAGGTCTTTAGCTAGTGGATTCAACCTAAGCTATGTTAATGGTTCCAACTTAGGCAAGTAGCACACCCTTTTCGGTGAGGGTAACACTAGTTCCATGTTTAGCTCTCATAGTCTATGTCGGTTAAGGCTTATCCCCACTATGAATGATTATGAACTATGGTTCTCAAGAATCTCTAATTAGTGTGGGTAGGAGTATGGGATCTCATTCATGTATTGCACAAGTAGGCTTTGAGGGTAGTTATGGTGTGTTTCTCTTATGTTATAAAGGCCTATGAAATGATGTATGCTTAATGTGGATTGTTACTATGAGTTGCTTTCCTTGTCTATGAGTATTAAACTAAGTATGAGATCAAAGGATGGTAAGTATGATTATGGTGGCCTAAAAGTGGTTTTCGTATAGATGGGATTATGGGATCTTATTTATGCATTGCACAAGTATGACTTAGGGTTACTTATGAGATGATCCTCTTATGACATGAAGATCTAAGTATTGACTATGTATATGAACTATGCTTCATGATGATTAATGTTTACATTATGTCTATGATGGAGGTTATGCTTATGATTATGTCTATGCTTATGATTTACGTTTTCCAACTATCTCTATGATGATGTTCAAAATTGGTATATAGCATGGTTTCAACTAAAATGTCCCTTTTAGCATGATTTCAAGATTTTTATGCATGGCTATCATACTTAGTGAATTTTTGTACTAACCCATATTTTCCTACATTTTCCCCAGTGTAGGGTCCGATTCTTGAGGTGATCTTCTATTGGTTAAAGCTTGGATCAACTATTCTCCTACCTTGTGGTGAGTCCTCGTGATTCGAGGACGGATGAGTCATTTGTAGTTCCTTTCTAGAATTTCATTTTCAGAATATGTTGTAAGGGTTATGTCCCTATTTTGATTCAAGGATTGTAATAGATGGCTAATTAAGACAAGTTTAGACCTCCGCTTTACTTTTATGAAAAACTTTTTAAGACTTGAAATGAATTTTACTCTTTATTGTTCTATGCTTATGTTATGACATGCTAAGGGGTTGTGTTAGGCCTTTCGAGGTCTAGTACGTATTGTCACATCTTGGGTGCATCCCTGGGTCGTGACAAGTTGAGCCTACTGATTTTTATTATGAACAATCAGGTGTAGATCAAACTCAAAAACTTTCAAGAAATCTTGTATAGAAGCATAAGTCATCTCATCCATGGGATAATCGGATTTCCCCTTGGGATTCTAGATTGCATACTAGATTTAAAATAATAAATTTAGTTGCATTCTCAGATTTTACATCTATTATTGAGCTTAAAAGTGTGAAGTATGTTGATGGGGTGAACTAAATGCAAGAAGAACTTCACAAGTTTGAAAGAAGTAAAGTATGACACTTGGTCCACAAAGCTTTTGACAGAACTATCGTAATAACCAAGCGGGTATATGAAAAAAAGCATGGGATCATTACAAGGAACGAATAAAGGGTAATGGTATTTGTACTAACCCATATTTTCCTACATTTTTCCCAGTGTAGGGTCTGGTTCTTAAGGTGATCTTCTACCGGTTAAAGCTTGGATCGACTATTCTCTTAGCTTGTAGTGAGTCCTCATGATTCAAGGACGGATGAGTCATTTGTAGTTCCTTTATAGAATTTCATTTTTAGACTATGTTGTAAGGGTTATGTCCCTATTTTGATTCAAGGATTTTAATAGATGGCTAATTGAGACAAGTTTAGACTTTCACTTTGCTTTTTTGAAAAACTTTTTAAGACTTGAAATGAGTGTTACGCTTTATTATTCTATGTTTATGTTATGACATGGTAAGGGGCTTGTTTTAGGCCTTTTGGGGTCTAGTATGCCTTGTCACATCTTGGGTGTACCCCTGGGTCGTGACAAGTTGAGCCTGCTGATTTTGATTATGAACAATCAGGTGTAGATCAAACTAAAAAACTTGCAAGAAATCTTGTATGGAAGCATAAGTCATCTCATCCCTTGGATTGTCGGATTTCCCTTTGGGATTCTATATTGTATACTAGATTTAAAATAACAAATTTAGTTGCATTCTAAGATTTTACATCTATTATTGAGTTTAAAAGTGTGAAGTATGCTGATGGAGTGAACTCAACGCAAGAAGAACTTCACAAGTTTGAAAGAAGTAAAGTATGACACTTGGTCCACAAAGCTTTTGATAGAAATATCGTAAGAACAAGGCGGGTATACGAAAACAAGCATGGGATCATTACAAGGAACGAATAAAGGCTAGTGGTACAAGGGTATAATCAAGAGGAAGGCATTGACTATGATGAGATTTTTTTTCTTGTGGAAAGAATGGAGGCCATAAGAATCCGTATTGCGTTTGTAGCCTTCATGGGTTTCAAACTCTATCATATAGCTGTGAAAAGTGCTTTTGTGAATGGATATCTTAAAGAAGAAGTTTATGTCAAGAATTCACCTAGTTTTGAGGATATTGATCAACCAAACCATGTGCTCAGGTTTGACGAGGCTCTCTATGAACTGAAACAGGCTCTAAGAGCTTGGTAAGAGAGGTCGTCCAAATTTATTCTTAATAATGGGTTCAAAATAAATAAAATATTGGCAATACTCTTTTCTTAAAGTCTTGAGGAAAAGATTTTTTTATAGTTAAAGTATATGTTGATGACATTATCTTCGGAGCAACGACGGATTCTCTATGCGAAGACTTTCTTACACTCATTGGGAGTGAATTGAAATGAGTATGATGGGTGAACTAAGTTTCCATTTAGCATTACAGATCAAACTGCCCCACATGGAACCTTCATGTGTCAAGAAAAGTACATTAAAAAGCTATTGAAGAAATTCCACATGGTTGATGCCAAACGAATATACACTCCTATGGGAACAAACTCCAAGTTTGATGCTGATGGACATAGTCCAGATGTGAATGAAATTATGTACATAGGAACCATTGGATACCTTCTGCATCTGACTGCCAATAGACCTAATATTGTGTTCCGTGTGGGAATATGTGCTAGATTTCAAGAAAAGTATGAAATAATCACATCTGAAAGTTACAAAGATTTTGAGATACTTGAAGAAAGCAGGGACCTAGTCCTATTCTACCCATCAAGAGATTCTGTTGATCTAGTTGGATATTTTGATGAAGATTATGAAGGATACCTAGTCAACAGAAAGAGCACCTCGTGAATGGCTTGTTTTCTAGGATCATCCCTCGTCTCCTGGTTTTTGGTTCAAACAACAACTTAAAGGTTTTGGAGTAGTTACTCGCATTATTTATCACTTATCTATTAACACTAGCAAGAATGGCAATGGGATGGTGCGGGGTGGGGATAGGGCGGGTTGAGCCTAACCTGCAAAAATTTTAATCTGCCCCCCCCCCCCCTTGCCTTGCGTAACAACTTTTTTTTATTTTCAATCTGCCCTGCATAATTTTTTCAATATTTTGTTTTTCAAACTAAGTTTGATACTAAAAATAAAATTCATAAAATAGATTCATTTTTTCATAAAGTTGTATTAATTTAATAGATAATGACTTAAAAATATTTTTAGAGGTTAGTTGGGAATCATGTAAGAAATTATATTATTTTTTATTGAACCACTTTCATTTACTATCTTGAAACTTTTAGTAGATTTAAAGAATTTATCTTAATAAATAATGTTATATCGCTCTTATAACATGTAAAAAATATAAAATTAAGTTTAAAACCACATAAAATCACATATACCCATCCCGCATTAATTTTTAAAACTTCAACTTCAACCCACCCTATATCCCTCCCGCCACGCCCTGCCCCACCCTGCATCCGCCCAGCATCACCCCCCACCCCATTGCCATCCCTAAACACTAGTGCTCTCAATATGACTAAAAATCCAATTTAGCATAAAAAAAATTAAGCATATTGATGTGAGGCATCACTTCTAAGGGATAATGTTGAGAAGGGTAACATCAGCATGAAATTTTGCAAGGCTGAAGATCAAATTTCAAACGTATTCACTAAAGACTTCGAATAGGGACCAGTTATATAAGAACAAACTGAAGTTTGGGATGATCAAACTCGACTACTTGATCCAACTTCATGCAGTCAACCCCTTCTTTGACTATGCTTGGGGAGCAAGTATCCTTGTTATTTACCACGTTTGTCTGATAAAAATTCAGTTCCATACCTTTCGTAGGTATACGACATGGTGGATCGACTGAAGTAAAAAGGATGACAAGAAAGATCTGGGAAAATTACATTCAACAAATGTAGAGAGAGACATGGTACTGTCTCAGAGGTTAGCATTCGTAACACTACTATTGAAATACTTGTAAGAACCGTTGTAACTCTCACATGTCAATCATTCCATTTCTAAGCCGTTGTCACATCATTTAGAAAACCCAAAAGACACCTCATATGAGGGACTAGACACATTGTTTTATTTTGTTTTATAATCGATCTATCCTCTTTCCACTTTATATCAATTTACTTTCTCAATTTGAATTTTTCTTTCTCCAAATCATCTCTAATCTACCTAATTCCTAATTAAACGAAAAAATATCTCAACCTTCCTCCCCAATTGAGAAAATTACCTACACTAGTAATGAAGGTGAGGAATCGTCCAAAATCGATCTTCTTCATGAGAACCCTCCTCCCTCAACCACAGATCAAACTTCAATTGTTGATGAGGAAATGGAAACCTCAAATACTGAAGTTCTTGTTACTCCTAGTATCCCAACAAAATCCTCCTTCTCAAATTGCCACCCCCTCCCCCCTTTGTTCTCATACCCTTAAACTTTCCCATTATCGAGGGTCTTCTTCAAATGCCTCTACTTATTCATAGGCTCAATAGATGCTCAACCTCTAGATATGGAACCTTCAGTAGAAAATTTGTCAAACTTATAACGTGGTCATGTTTCTTCAACCATGTCTAAGCAACTCTTTGATGGAGATCTGCCCAATGAGCTGACCACTATTTCTAACATTCTATCAGAAAGTGATGAGTGAGTAGTGCAAAGTATTACTGAAATGAGTGGGTAGTGCAAAGTCTTACCGAAATGAAGGATGATCTATAACTTTCATTTTCATATTTTGAATTTAAGTCACTAGATTCATCTATTTTTTATTCTGGGCATCTATTTGACTAGACTCCTGGACTGTTATATCAGTCATTCCCACTAAGAAGGATGAGGATTAAGATGAACTTCCATTCGTTCTGAAAAAAAAATGGGAAAGAAACCTGTTGGCTAACAAAAGGACATGGAGTATATTAGTCTTGAAAAGGTAAAGGTTGTTACTTATAAATTTATCAAGCCTAAGTTATATCCTACTCTAGGCTGAGAAAGGAAGTTGATGAGTGACGCAATGGAAGCTAACAAGGTCAAAACTTTGAAGAACATGAAAAGGAGAAGGTGTACAGTGATTGACAAGGATGAACTCCTCCAGAGAATGTGGCTGATGACTCCAAATATAAAGGGGAAGTGATACTGAGTTTGATGATATTGTGAATGAAGTTGAGAAAAGACGAACAGAAACACTCGCTAAGAAGCATATGCAAGGAAACAAGAACCATAAATCCTAGGCCAGAGAAAAAGGATAAGGTTGAAATTGGAAAAGGTAAGAGGATAGAAACTGTAGAGCCCAGTTCATGTCATGAGAAGGAACTAGGTTCCATTTTTAAGAATAGAAAGCTTGAGAAAGTGTTAACCAAAGCTAAAAGAGTTAACATCCTGAATACTCAGAAAGTTCTTAGTGGGAGGGTGTTTGACCGTGAAATCACGAATAGGGATAAAGGATCTAGTTGATGATGTCGAACTTCAAAGATGGACTCACCTCTTTGATTGTCTTGAACTGACACTATATGAAAATAAAGTGAGGGAGATTTATTATAGTATGGAATTCATAGAGGAGGTGAGTCTTAACACTAAAGTGAAGGGTATTCTGATTTACTTGAATAAGGAGATTTCGAAGATTACTAGGAAAGGAATTGATACTTTTGAAAGGCATCCCCTAATTCACATTTTGTAAAGGAGGCTAGTAAACTCTCTGGTCTGAATTGTGGGGGTATTCCCAAGAAGTTTCTAAAGGGACAATTCTGATTATACTTAGGGGCCATTTGGCGTGAGGGATAAAAACAAATAGTGATGGGATAAATTTTTTGTATCTTGTTTGGTTGCCATGTTTGGGATAACTTATCCCATTATTAATATCATAGTGATGGTATAAGTTATCCCATACATATGGTGGAATAACTTATCCTAGAATAGCTAACCCCAGGATAACTAATCATGGGATAACTTGTTCCCAATCAAACGACCCCTTTGAGTTTGTGAACAAGGTAGTTCTTCCCAGATCAGAAAAAAGTATTGTGGATTTTGCGGTAGACCTAATCCTCTTAAAGGCACTCATTAAGGTTGATGAAATTAATCATCCAGCAATAATATTGGAACACGTGTTAATGACCATGACTGTGAAGAATGGTCGTCATGGAATGGGGTATGGTTACTTATTGCCTCGGTTATTCAATCACTTCAGCATTCCACTAGGAAAGGGTATTAAAGAGACTATCAAACATGCCTTTTCTCAGATTACTCTCATTGAATGTGAGTGTGTCAAAGGTAGAGCTGGAAATAATGTCAAGTCACAAGTGTCTGATCTGTTGGAACAACAAGAGCAGTTGAAGCATGAGCTTGAGAAAATAAATGTCACTTTGGCTAGTAGGAATGCTGAAATTGTCAAACTTAATGCTCAGTTGTTAAAGGCACAAGATGAGGGACCTGGTGCAGGTGAACTTTCTTCTCTAAAAGCTCAGAATGAAAGTCGCACTGTAGAAGTCACGGATCTCACCAAGTAGCTACTTTAGACTCATGCTGAGGGAAATTCTCACATGACCTTACTTCTCCAATCCTTAGCCCCTAAGCCTCCTACTTCTTGAATTCTCAAATTACCCCTCTCCCTGTGTTCTTTATTTTGGAACTCTGTTGACAGTCTTCTAGTTCTTATTTATAATTTTATGCACGGTCCTATAATTATGAATGTTCTTGCCTTATGTCTACTTTCTCTCATTTACTCTTTATGCATTTCTATTTATGTTAAGTGTTGCCCAAGTGGCCATGAATTTACATGAATTGCATGATACGTACTTGGTTGATTGTTCTACTTTTTATGATGTAAAAAGATGGAGGTTTGTGTTAATACAAGATAGCTAGTAGTTGTGTGGGACATGTTTATATTGAGAAGGCGAATTCTCGCAAAGCACATGCATCACACGCATAATTGTAGTGGGAACTTGTTGTTAGGGGGAACAAGCTTGGTATGGTTTTTCATCATCAAAAGGGGGGGGGGGGATGTTATATTCTGATGTTTTGATGATTTAACAAATCATGGAATCTAGTAGGGGACCTGATCCATAAGTGACTGAAGTTTCAGACAGGCCTCAAAGGACAGTTGAAAAGTTCCCACAACTGCAGTGGTTGGTAAGGCATGGTAACTGAGAAATTGTCACGCCCCAGGGGTACCCCCTAAATGTAACAAGGTGTACTCACCCTGAAGGGTTCTCATACAAGCCCCTTAGAATATCATAACATAAGACAATAGAAATGATTCGGAAATTTTAAAACTTTTTCCATACAATCGAAGTCTTTATAAAAACAAACTGAACTGTACAAAACTTTGTCTCAAACCATCTAAACTCAACTTGAATAAAATTTGGGACACAACTCATACAATAGTATAAAACATAAAATAAAGACATAAAAAGGGAAATGTGATCACATCCTCGATGCTATTGAGGACTCACTAAGTCTTCAATTCTGTTGCTTTTCTAGGAACCTATCCTCAAGAAATGAACTCAATATCGCCAAACCCTACATTTGATAAGAATGTAGGCAAGAGTATGCGTTAGTACAAAATGTACTAAATATGTTAGCTAGCACAACATCATGAGAACATATCATAAAGATTAGTCAACATGAAACATAAGCATAAGAGACAATAACATAATTATAAGAATAAACTATAACCTAGTGATAACATGAGCTTGTGTAAACATAAGGCATAATCCAATAGCATAAGAGATATCACATATTCATAACATTGTCATTACTTAGACCTTCATATCATACAAGAACCATCTCATAAGTGGCCTCCAAGCATAATTGTGCAATGTATGAATAAGATCCCATAATTCTATTCACACTAAGTATTACTTTTAGGTCATCATAACCATACTTACCAACCTTTGGTCTCATCCTTAGCTTACTACATGTAGACAAGAGAACTATCACCTCTAGTCAATCATATCATGGAAGGAAAATATAGCAATAATCCAATCTAAACATGCATCATACAAGAGAAATACTACCTAGGCAACCTCAAGTAGTACTTGTGCAACGTAGGGACAAGGTCCCGTAACCGCACCCATACTAAGTACCACTTTAAGTCATCATGCATATTGATCATCTCTTTTGATCTCATATTAAGGTCAACATAAAGGACAATGGAATATTCACCTTTAGTCCCACAAGCATTGGAAGGACCTTCCAAGCTACAATCCAAACTAAGCACATATCATAAGCATAAGTCATAAGCATAGATCATCATATCATATAAAGGAACATACCATAACTACCCTTAAAGCATACTTGTGCAATGCATGAATAAGATCCCATAATCCCATCCATTCTTAGTAAAGCTTCTTGAGTAACAATAATTCATAATCATATTCTAGTTTTTAGGAATTAGCCTTAACCGACATAGATCATGTGAGCTAAACATGGAATTCGGTGTCTACCCTACACCGAAAAGGGGTTATCCTACTTGCCTAAGGTAGGACCATATATTTATGCTAGGTGGATCCAATGGCTAAGTAACCTATGTGGGGAGATAGTTTCGGGATAAGGAGATTGCTGCTAGAAACCCGTACTCAACTAAAAGGCTTCCATCTCATGAGGTACATATTTTTGGGAACCCGGACTCAACTAGCGTAAAAGGAACCCATTTGGAAGGTCGTACTCAACTAGCTTAAAAGCCTTCATTGGGAAGTCAGACTCAACTAGCATAGAAGCTTCCATCTCATATTCATATCCTCTCGGTGCTAAGCATAATTCCCATTGAGTTCATATTAAGTCTTGACTTAAGTTCTTATTTATGGAAGAATGTCTTGACATTCAATCCAACATAACTCATACTATAGCTCATAGATTCAATAGGTGAGAATAGCCTTTCAACCTTAGAATCGTCATATTGTGAACAAACCTTTTCACATCATATCATTTTCATACATAAGTGTGCATATGAGGATATCATCCAACAACACAACAACTACATCATAATCATAATCACTTTACTCTCAAAGTGTTCATAAGCATGTACATAATCTTCATAAAACGTGCATACTATCATATTTTTCCCTTTCAAGGTCAAAGCTCATATCAAATCAACACATCTAGAATGACTACATTAGACATGGATATAATCATAGCTCGAGTGATTCTATCAATTTATGCATTCAAACATTCATGAGGTATGTTTGGTGATTAAAATCCTTCCACCACTATTCTACCTAGTAGTCTACCATTATTAGGTAAGCTTCACTCTTAAAGACTTAACATGCATAATTCATCAAGTTGGTTTTACTCTTCAAAGCCCTAGTGATCAACATTCATAATTACAAGTCCTACTCTCAAGGCTTTGCTTCTTATAATCATCATACATATCTAGATCACCATATATCTTCTAGTCATATACTTCATTCTTAAGCAATTCTAATCATATATCATCATAAAGACTCAATCCCAATCATTACTAATCATGATGACATATACTTCAATCTAGTTCAATTTATGTTTACATGCTTCTATTCTTTAACAATTACTATGCATATCAACAATTCTAGAAGATGACTTATGAATCCTCAATTTCCCTTCACAAGCCATAACCCCACATACTTTGATTTCATCAATTAGACTAGGGTTTACCATGGAATCATGTAATTTCATCATACTATCATCATTCACTATCAATTCAATCATAAACAACTATTATTTACTCAATTGGATCAACATCTATCATAACCCACAACATTGAAGAAACCCTAACTTTGAATTGGGGAGTTCTTCATCAAATTGGGGAATTCTAGGGGACTCCATGGATGAATAAACTACCATACCTTGGATATAAAGCCCTACAAAGCTTGCAACAATGGATACTTGACTTGACCTAGCTTGATCTTCTTCTTCTTCTTCACTTTCTAGAGAGGATTTTTGGGAGGGAATTTGGGTTCTTTGGTGAATTGAAAATAATGACTAGGATCCATGTATTTAGGGGTCTATTAGGTTTATATATGTGGTCTAATTACTAATAACATGACCCCACTTAATAACTAATTAATTCTAGACCCTTCCCTTAACCTCAACTTACCAATTTAAAGGACCCAAAACTGCATCACCCACGAGACCACACCCACGGACTGTGCTGGTCCTCCGTGGGTGGTGGCCTGCAACTCAACAAAATGGGGTATTGACCCACGACCCCTTCCCATGGGGCGTGGGTTCATCCACTATCTATGGATCCTCCATGTGGGTAGGCTATTTTTTGACAGCTTTTAGGGCATTCCTAGGAGGAGGACCCTTGGTTGGTCCTTGGGAAGTCGTAAGTTGACGTTAAGCCCCTAAACCCTCCATTCTAAGTACGATGAGCAAATTTTATGACTCTAACCCTCACATCAAACTCTAGAACTCTCACGTAAAGCTCTAGTTAAGCCTACAAGTTTTTGGGGTGTTACAGAAACAAAGCTCTCAGCCAATGGCGTTGAACACTTGAACTACGTTGTTTTGTCCATCTTATATTGGTCATTTGGAAAAGAAAAAACCTAGATTTTTTTATCAAGTTTTTCACTAAAGCAAAGTCTTTCTTCTTTAAAAGGCAGATATTCTCTTACGCAGCAAGGGACCTGCTCGAGGGATCAAGTGAAGTCTTTAGTTGCTATGTGAGGTTAGTGTAAGTGTAAGATTCATTCATATGTTATAGAGGAATTTAGATCATTTCAGTTGTAATCATTGTCGAGTCAAGTTTGTACCTAGAGTTAGCTTTGTCGAGTTCTTATTGAAGTCTATATCAGCTATAGTTAATTGTTGTAGTGGGGCAATAGAGTTATTGTTTGGTTGTCTTGTAACAAAGGTGTTACAAAGGGGGGCGGGTTAAGATTTTAATTCCCACATGACAAGAGTTTGGAATTTGAATCTTGACTCATTGATTAATGGAGTTATTGTTGAAATCTTGTGAGGCAGCATGTGGTTTTTTCCTCCCCTGAGAAAGGAAGTTTCCATGTAAACATTCTTTTTTCTTTACTTTACACATTACTTTATGTGTCGTTTGTGCTTGTGTTGAGGGACCTGGTTTGTTGTTTTGTGGTGGACTCATAAAAGCCATTAGAAAACATGGTTAATGATGATTCATTTGATTATATATTTTTTCAGCCCAAACCCCCAATTAATAGTTTGATCTAAAAATCTTTGTCGTTAATAATTAAATCCAAAAATGCTTTAATCATTATTAAATGAGCCAAAAATATTCTTTTTCCAAATAAATATATTATTTCTTTTTTTACCATACCTTTTCTTAATAATATTTTTTTATATTAACAAATATTTATCTTACTTTAATTCGTGAAAGATTAGGATATACAAATATTTTCTCAATTTCATTAATTTTTTTATCGTTATCAAATGAAATTAATAATGAGGTGACTATGATCTTATATATATGATCGACATTATCAAATAAAAATAAATAAAATGGGTTTAGGAAGAAAAAATTACTTTCTACTTATTTGTTATTTAGAGTAATTTTAAAAGAAATAAGAAAGAGGCAAAGATGGAAGTTTCTCCACAGCGGCAACATTTCTTCATGTGTCCAAGTGTTTACAAATTTTGGAAAGTGAGCATATTAGGAAACCCTGTCTTTTAAAAAATATTTAAGCGTCATATAAAAAGATGTGTTTTAAAAATGCCCTTGAATGTTTCAGAAGACGTATAAAAACATCTCAATAAAAGAAAATTCATGTTGATTCTTGAAATTTCAATTGTGTTATATTCTAGGTGTTTTGATGATCCTCACAAATGCAGGGATCTGGTCCCTGGCAGAGTGCTCTCGTCCAGATACAAATGGAGTACAGCTGTAAAGCTGTAATGTCAGGTGGTAGGTGAAAAGTGTAGGGTCCTACACCAATAGGAAGACCGGACAAGATTGTATGCTTTAGTGTCTCACAAATTCAGGGACCTGGTCCCATGCAGAGTTCTCTCATCCAGATCTATAATAGGGTACAGCTGAAAAGCTGCCTGCGTAAGAAGTTGGTGAAGCCATCAGAAGTACTACACCAATCAAAAGGGATGAGGTTGTTTGTCCAATGTGTATTAACTCTTTATGGTTGACTTAGTCAACATCACAAACAACAAACTAATTCATTCATTCAAATGGAGAGAGAGCCAGCACGTCTTCTCAAGAACTTACTAAGAAAAGTCTGTAAGGGACCTACCACCCTGCAAGACTACGTATGTGAAAGGACGACAGTATAGCTGTAAACCTGTCACTTCTGATGTGATAGGTGCACGTTTTTACAGAGAAGGCAGGCTCTTAGCCAATGGGTTGTCCCAAGGAGATTGTGTTCATTTTCATTATATTATCTCTTTCCAAAACCCACAAACTCAAGACTTGGCCAAACAAAAACTTGGATTTTCTCTGAAAATTCATAAGCTTTAAAAGAAGGCCATCTGCAAGAAAGAACAATACTCATGCTCAACAAAGGGACCTGATAAAGTGCTGAAGCGTCTTTGTTAAGTTTGAGTTTTGTTAGTTTTTGCAACTTGAAAATTTTCAAGAACACTTGCAAAGACTCACCTTCAAGAAGTATTCTCCGGCAAGCACAACAAGGACCTGATCAAGCTGCAACCATCAAAGTGTGTCTTAGGAGTTATACTTTCGTGCATATATTGTAAATATGTTCCTAATTTATAAAGGATTCAGTTATTTGTTTTGGTTTCTAAAAGCCTAAATCAGTTTAGTTTAACTGGTTTAGTGGGCAGCATTGTTTTGCTGCTTAGTCAAATTCTAAGTCATCTAGGAGCTAGTTGATTTAGTGGGCGGTGTGGTATCTCCTTGGCAAAGTCTAACTTATCTAGGGGTAATAGCTTAGTGGGCAGTGTTATATCTGCTTTGGCTCGTCTAAGTGATAGGAAGTATTGCTTAGTGTTGGAGATTAGCAGGCTAATCTCATTTTATAAACTGGCTTTTACTTTTGCTTGGAGAAGATTAGTGGAAGCAGTTTGAAAAGTCTTGTGTGACAGGTCGTGGTTTTACTCCCTTGAGCAAAGAGGTTTTCACGTAAAATCAGTGTGCTTGATTTACTTTGTGTTATTCATTTTCTGCACTTTATTCTGTCGTGGACTTGGTCCCAAGAACACTGGTGGACGCGTACATTCCAACAATTGGTATCAGAGCTTGGACTCTCTATTTGTTTAACTCCAAGAGAGAGATTCCTGAAGGAAATGACGACACCAGTGAGCATGCAAAGAAGTCAGTCTCCCACAAGACCTCCTCTTCTTAATGGTCAGTTCTATAAACTTTGGAAGATTCGAATGAGAGACTATCTCATGGCTGAGGACATTGAAGTATGGGACGTCATATGTAAAGGTCCTTATGTGTCAATTATGAAGGTTAAAGATGGAGGTTACAAGAGTCATTCCCAAAACTCGACAACAGTATAATGACTTTGACAGACCATTAGTCCAGAAAAATCACAAAGCAAGGAAGCTACTGATGTGTGGCCTTTGTGTAAATGAGTACGATCTTATCTCATCTTGTGAATCAGCCAAGGAAATCTGGGATCTGTTGAGAACAACTTATGAGGGCATTGAGGAAATAAGGGAATCTAAGCTAGATCTCTTTATCACTAAGTTTGAAGGTTTCACCATGAAAGAAGGTGAACCCATTCATGAAATGCGCACCAGATTCTCCATCATTACAGGTGAGGTCATGTTCCTTGAAGAACCAATCCTTGTTGTCAAGCAAGTCTCTAAGATACTAGAAATTCTTCCTAGATCTTGGACAAATGAGTTTGTGACTGAAAATGAGACAAGAGAACCTGATGTAATGACGATGTATACACTATTTGAGCATCTTAAAGTTCATGAGATGCACAGAAAAGGGGAGGGTCTCTTTCTCAAGGGAAAAGACAAGAGGACAGATTTGATTGATGAGGCCGATCGGAAGAAACTAAAATCATGACAAGGCTACCAGCTCAAGTGAAGTGTGTGGGAAGTGTGATCAACCAGATCACTCCATTAAAGACTTCTCTATAAACAAAGTTGACCACGGAGAATATGTCAAGTCTGGAGAAAGTAAAGACGAAGAGAGGGACCTGGTCCGTCCCAAGCTAAGCAGAACAGAAGCCTTTTTCCAGGTAGTGAAGAAGGATGTGGCTGCATGGGAAAATTCCTCAAGTGATTCAGATGATTCTTAGCACTCTATTGATGCTTTCATGGCAAAGTCAGATGAGGAGGATGCTGATGAAAAGGTAACCCTATCATATTTCAAGCAAAACTTGAATGCCTTTTCTACCAGTAAATTGAGAAAGCTAGTTGTTGTATTACTTGATGTGATAAGTAAGCTAACAACTGAGGATGATCCTGTGAACAATAGCCTAGACATCTCTCAAAATGGAAAAACTGCTTTAGTTCCCCAAATATCTTATATTGAAAATCAAATGGTTATTCTAGAAGCTGAAAATCTAAAACTGAAGGAAAAGATAAAGGGGGTAACTACTACAGTTTTTAAAGGAAAAAACGAGGCAAGTAGCTTGTGGAGCTTGAAAATAAGTTGCATACTGCTGAAATGAAGATGAAATTGACTTTGGAAAGAAATCTTGGTTTGGATAGAGACCTGGTCCGTGTAAAAGAGGAACTTGAAAAATCCCTCAAATGGACCAATTACTCTAAGATCCTTACAAATCTAATTGGTCAAGGAAACAATAGTAGAAGAGGGATGGATTGTAAGAAGATAGATCCCCCGTACAATCCTCACAACAAATTTTATTCTGATGTTGATAATTTATTGTGTGTGCATTGTGGTAGAGATGGACATCTTAGAAAGGATTGTCCTGTTCTAAAAAAATATGGAGAAAGTTCGTCAAACTATTCCCAACAGAGGAATAGATTGAAGAAGGGACCTGGTCCTGCTTCTGGTCTCAAGTTAATGAAAACCAATTTGCCTTACTGGACAAAAGACTTTCTTATCACTCCGTTATCTACTTACTAGGAACTCCGTCTCCAATGGGTTCCCAAGGCTAACAAGTGATTTGCTATCCAAGTGAGAGGAAGTAGTAACAGTCAGTGGTGGTTCATGAATTGCAGATGCTCAAAGCACGTGACTGGGAAAACTGGAAACTTCCTCTCTCTCAAGGCACTTCAATGTGGAGGTGTCTATTCTAGCAATGGTAAGAAATGGTGCATTCTTAGTGTAGGCAGGACTTGAAAATCTGTGGAATACTCCATTGAATTTGTGTACTATATCAATGATTGGAGTACAATCTTTCAAGTGTTTCACAGATTTGTGATGAACAAAAATGAAGTCAAGTTCTTATCATACAAATGTGTGGTCACAAACTTGCTCTCTCGGGTGATGATCTTGAAAAAAAGGAGATGCAAGAACATGTACATTGCTGATCTGAATACTGCTCGTGGTGACTGTCTAACTTGCTTTAGTACTCAAGGCAAGAATGTTGAGGTATGACACAAGAGACGTGCTCATGTGAGTGCTTCTCTACTGCACAAACTTTTGTCAAAGGACCAGGTCCTCAGTCTACTCAAAATGAAATTTGCAGATGACAAGGGTTGTGATGATGGTGTTGAAGAGAAGCAGATCAGACCATCCTTCAAGTGGAATAAGCAGGCTTTTAATCTTTCAAAGAACTTTCGGGCTGAAGTGGTGAACACGACATGTTTTGAGACCAAAGGGATGATATTGAGAAGTTTGATTTCAATATTGATGAAAGTATAGTTGCGATATACTCTTCCTCCAACAAGGCTTATGGGGTGTATAAAAAGGTGATCATGTGATTTTTTGATGAGTTTGGAAGAGTTGAGAAGTTGCAAAAGAAAGAAGATTCTGAAATGAAAGGGTTGCTTCAGATTCAGAGAGACGGTTTTAATAGTGAGCTTGATGAAGAACATCTTTTTCATCAATACAACAATCTCAAGGAAGATGATGCAAATGATGAACCAGATGAAGGACCTGGTCCGTTAGACAGTGTTGAAAAAAGATGACTCATTTCAAATTGATAATGTGAATTATGAAGGTGAGAATGAAGAGGCTGATAAAGCTCAGTTTGAAAAAAGCAAAGTATGACACTCGATTCCCCAACAAGCTAATAGGTTATCCAAATTCCTCTTCAACAATGGCTTCAAAAGAGGTAAAATTGTCAAAAACCCTTTTGTTGAAATCAGAAGGAAAGGAATTGATGATTATTCAAGTACATATTGATGATGTCATCTTTGAAGCAACCTTCGAGGTGTTATGTTAAGAGTTTGTTGCACTCATGAATAATGAGTTTTGAAGTGAACAAAATGGAAGAATTAAATTTCTTCTTGGAGTTGTAGATCAAGCAAACCTCTAAAGGTATCCTCGGGTATCAAGAAAAGTACATCAATGAGCTGCTCAAATGGCTTAACATGCTTGAAGTCAAGACAATGTTAAAGAGGGGTAATGTCATAATAAAGTTTTGCAAAATGGAAGATCAAGAGGCTGACTTCTTCACTGAAGCCCTAAGCAAGGACCAGTTGTATACTCTCATAGGAACTTAGCTACAGAGAAGAAGATAACACAGAGTTCAAGACAATTGATGTTTGAAGAAGACAGGGGACCTAGTTCTATTCTATCCATCAGGAGACTTTTTTATTTGGAGGAACATGTAATGCTGATTATGCTGGGTATCGAGTTGATGGAAAGAGCACCTCAGGAGTGACTTATGTTAAAGGATGAACTCTCACTCATGGGGAACTAAAAGGCAAGATTCAGTTGCTCTTTCAACAACTGAGGTAGAGAATGTGGCAAGTACAACTTGATGTGGTCAAATGTTGTGGATCAATCAGCAGGCCGAAGCTCTTAAAGATCTGGCTAAAATAATCAATTGATGATGGAAATGTTGAAACCTTATTGATTCGGTCCTGCCTAAAGCAATCAACTCTCTCATGACTATGCAAAGGGAGTATGTATCCTTGCTTTGCAGTTATGTATGTTTAGCAAATTTAGTTTCATACCTTTTGTAGGTATACACACATGGCAAAAGGGCTGAAGGAAAGGAAAGGTCAGGACAGATATAGGCAAATCACATTCAAACATCAGAGAGGGACCTTATCCGTTATCCAAGGTTAGCACTCTTAACATTGCAGTTTGAATTATGCATGTGAACCGTTACAATTGCCACATGTTTGTCAGTCAGGTATCTGATCGTTGTCCCATCTTTTGAATGCCTAATGACACCTTCTTTCCCATAATACACCCTTTCACTTTCTTTATACTCCATATTTCTTTTCAAATCCCCCTCCAAGATCATAAATTTTAAAAAAACCTTTTTTATCCTCTCTCAAAAACACTTCAAATAGTTAAACTCTTTGTTCTTACTGGAGATTTTTATGATGAAGATGTTTTAAGTGTGAAGAGGGACCAGGTCCACCAAGCAAAAGAAAGATGTGGAAAAGATGTTGTTCAAAAGGGGGAAGTTGATATTCTGAAAACTGAAAGTATTCTAAATAAGAGGGTGTCTGATTTTAAATAAAATTAGAATGAAATGAAATTTTCTTTTTGGTTCCTCAATATTGATCTATTCATCGCGGAGGCTTTGGGTAAGTTTGATTTTACCATTCTTTTTGTTATGAGAAACTCAGGCTAGTGTTGGAAGCTATGATAGTTGCTCTTGCTAACTGGGATACTGAAATGTGTTTTCTAAAGGCTCAGCTTCTGAAACAGCACTATCAGAGGGACCAGGTTGAAAAAAAAACTGGCAGTCTTGAAGGTTCAAAATAAAGGCTGGGCAGCAAAGAATGTGAGTTTCAAATGAGGCTTCTGAAAATACCATGCTAAGGGATATGCTCTACTAATTCTATTCTTTCAATCTCTTTCCTCTAAGTCATCCCTTCTCTTCCTAACTTTCTAAGTCAATCCTCGTTCCTTCTTTTCTATTGAACCTAAGTGGGCATTGTCTTGGTTCTCATTTGTAATATTATGTGTAATGCTTTGATGGCTGATCCTTTATTTCTGAATGAAAAAATGTCTTGTTTCTATTGACCTGTGTCATTACTTTATGCATTTATACTCATGCTCAGTGTTGCCCAAGTGGCCATGAATTTGCTTGAACTGCATTTCTGTCAACTTGGTTTACTGCTTTAACCCTTTTTATGATGTCAAAAGGGGGAAAGTAATTGTTAAAGGTATGTGATCAATGATGTTAGCTACCTTGAAGAAGACAAGGACATGTCGATAAGGGGAATAAATGCTAGCTACTTGAAGAAGAAAGGGTCTTGCCAATAGGGGGAATCAATGCTAGCTACTTGAAGAGGACCTGGTCCTGCCAATAGGGTGAGGAAGTTGTTTGTCAACATCAAAAAGAGGGAAAATGTTATTTTGATGATTTGACAAACTTCGAGGATGATGAAATTGCAGTTACCTAAAGAGTTCTTGTTGATAGGGGATACAAGTGAATAAGTTTGCTATCATCAAAAGGGGGAAAATGATATTTTGATCTTTTGATGATTTGACAATCTTCGGGGATGATGAAACTCAAGTTACCGAAGAGTTCTTGTTGATAGGGGGAACTGATGAATAAGTATGTTATCAACAAAAAGGGGGGAAATGGAGAATGTTAGTTTCAAGGTGATATGAGATGTTAGTTTGAAGTTAATATGAAGTTTTGATGATTTAACAAACTTATCGATCAAACAAGGAACCAGATCTTTGTTATTGGGACTGCTGACAAGGAAATGAATGAATAAACTTAGTGTGAGGAATATTTAAGTGTAATTATCAAAAAGGGGGGAAATGTTATATTTTAGGTGTTTTGATGATCCTCACAAATGCAGGGATCTGGTCCCTGGCAGAATGCTCTCGTCCAGATACAAATGGAGTACAACTGTAAAGCTGTAATGTCAGGTGGTAGGTGAAAAGTGCAGGGTCCTACATCAATAGGAAGAGCGGACGAGATTGTATGCTTTAGTGTCTCACAAATTCAGGGATCTGGTCCCATGCAGAGTTCTCTCGTCCAGATCTATAATGGGGTACAGTTGAAAAGCTTCCTGCGTAAGAAATTGGTGAAGCCGTCAGAAGTACTACACCAATCAAAAGGGACGAGGTTGTTTGTCCAATGTGTATTAAACTCTTTATGGTTGACTTAGTCAACATCACAAACAACAAACTAATTCATTCATTCAAATGGAGAGAGAGCCAGCACGTCTTCTCAAGAACTTACTAAGAAAAGTCTGTACGGGACCTACCACCCTGCAAGACTACGTATGTGAAAGGACGACAGTATAGCTGTAAACCTGTCACTTCTGATGTGATAGGTGCACGTCTTTACAGAGAAGGCAGGCTCTTAGCCAATGGGCTGTCCCAAGGAGATTGTGTTCATTTTCATTATATTATCTCTTTCCAAAACCCACAAACTCAAGCTTTGGCAAAACAAAAACTTGGATCTTCTCTGAAAATTCATAAGCTTTAAAAGAAGGCCATCTGCAAGAAAGAACAATACTCATGCTCAACAAAGTGACCTGATAGAGTGCTGAAGTGTCTTTGTTGAGTTTGAGTTTTGTTAGTTTTTGCAACTTGAAAATTCTCAAGAACACTTGCAAAGACTCACTTTCAAGAAGTATTCTCCGGCAAGCACAACAAGGACCTGATCAAGCTGCAACCATCAGAGTGTGTCTTAGGAGTTATACTTCCGTGCATATATTGTAAATATGTTCCTAATTTATAAAGGATTCAGTTATTTGTTTTGGTTTCTAAAAGCCTAAATCAGTTTAGTTTAACTAGTTTAGTGGGCAGCATTGTTTTGTTGCTTAGTCAAATTCTAAGTCATCTAGGAGCTAGTTGATTTAGTGGGCGGTGTGGTATCTGCTTGGCAAAGTCTAAGTTATCTAGGGGTGATAGCTTAGTGGGCAGTGTTATATCTGCTTTGGCTCGTCTAAGTGATAGGAGGTATTGCTTAGTGTTGGAGATTATTTTGTAAACTGGCTTTTACTTTTGCTTGGAGAAGATTAGTGGAAGCAGTTTGAAAAGTCTTGTGTGACAGGTCGTGGTTTTACTCTCTTGAGCAAAGAGGTTTCCACATAAAATCAGTGTGCCTGATTTACTTTGTGTTATTCATTTTCTGCACTTTATTCTGTCGTGGACTTGGTCCCAAGAACACTGGTGGACGCGTACATTCCAACAAATTGTCATATAAATTAGATGGATGGAGTAGTAATAATTAGGTGTTCTTTTTTCAAAATGAAAAATATATTCTGAATTATTTTAAAAAAAAAAACTATAATTCAAATATTTTTCATGCAAACAAAGGATTAATAAAATTCTAACAAGCTGAAAAATCATAAGTTGTTATGATAACTTTTGAATGATTTTGACTTATGAGCTTAACCACACACATAAATAAGCCACAAATATCTGTAAATCAACTTATAAATTTAGCCTAACACCCTCACATTTATTTGTGTTTGTCCACTCAAAAGTTCCTTGCCTCAATAGTTCAATGTTAGGGCAACATTGCATTTGTCTCGGAACAATGTGTCAAATCTGAACCAAATATCTGGCTCTAATGCAATTTCAAGGTTCTAAATGCAATATATTTTCGTTCACAAAGTGCGGTGTAACGTCTCTTTTTTCTCCATTGTGAAAAAAGACGATGAACTAATGGTCATTATTCTCATAGGGGGAACCTTTATTAATGAATAAGTATGTATCATCATTTGCATGAAGTTGAGAAATCAGCTTATAACCGGGGTGTGACGCGAGGGGGATCCCAAGGAGTTGTGATATGGCTACGACTAATTTCCTTGATTGAGCGACAACCACTTAAGGCCATTGTCAGTTCAAACTCATCATGGAGCATCTGAAGTACTTTCCTAACGCCTGCCTCCCCATCGACAGCCAATGAAAACACAACTGGTCTTCCAATCTGTAAATGTATCAAGCAAAATAGACGGCTGTCAGCACCTCCACACAAATGATCTCTTTTGTCCTAATGAAAAAACGTTTGATTTATGTGTAGAAGAATTTAACCTTAAAGATACGATTTTATCAGCATTATGTGCGTAAGAGGTGATGAGAGGAGGGTAGGGTAGGGTAGGGTAGGGAGGATGAAGAAAAAAGGAAATATGGCAAGGGAGGAAAAAGAGAATATTCGATCATGTGAATTAAATAAGAATGTGAGTAAGTTGGCCTCTTTTTGAAGTAGGTACACTCTAGAATTAGTGACACATAATGTGATAGCTTTACTTACAAATACACCAGATGCTCCCAGAGCTAGTGCTTTAAAGACATCTGTCCCACGGCGAATTCCACCGTCAAGGAACACAGGAAGTCTTCCTTGAACTGCTTTGACGACCTGCAAGTTTTTAAGAGGCGGAAATTTTATCAGAAGAAACAAGAAATAAGCTCATGGGAAACACATCTGGAGATTATGATCACAGACACTCCTTTAAAAGAGGTCATGGGGGGAAAGCCCCAGCCCCCTACATGAATTAAGCGACAACGGCTCAAGCTAACTAAACTATTTGTCATAAAAGAATAGAAAATTACAACAAAGATCTGATTAAGAAAATGACTAGGAAAGAGGCAGTCTAAAGGTTCAACGAGTTGATTAGCAATAGATACTTGCAATAGCCAGTAATAAAATCTGTTACAACTCAAGTTACCACACAACGAGGATATATATTATAATCGTTGAAGAACACAAATACAATTGAGAAATGGAAACAATTAACATCCTTACAACGAAACTGAGAAAACTTAACCGAAGGGAAAGAAGATCAGGAAATATAGAGCTAGATAGAAGGAGATGGGAAACTTAGACTAAGAAGGGAGATGAGAGGAAACAGACTCTTTTCTTAAAAATTTTCATAATCCCTAAAACACATATCACTACCCTTTTTGTTGGAACCGTTTCATGCCCACTACTCATCCCGGATTCCAAATTAACCTGGCCCTATTGCTCGTTCTCGGCCCAATAGCTCTTGTCAGCCCAATAACAACTTGTATGACAACTTGGTTCATAACAATACTCCCGTCGTCAATAAGAACCTTGTCCTCAAGGTTCAAGGCAATAACAATGGAAATAACATGCTCCTCACCAATTGCCTCAGATAACAGTAGCTGAGTAGATTGAACAATCTTGACCCATTTAAAAGTCACAATACCTGCCACATAGATGCACTCGAAACCACACATGCAATTTATATTAATCATTGGACACACACTAGTATGAGTATCAACCCAAAATGAGATGTCATCAGGAGAAATATATATCATTTTCAAACACCAATAAGCACATTGATCTGTTGACACTTTTTGATGCTGCATTATAACTTCAACAGTTAAATATTTGTCAATCCATGCACCAAGTGGTTTCATTGATATTGTGATTTTGTGCACTACTTGAAACAATGAAGTAGTCCCAAATCACAACTCACTATTTGGGATGAAGTTTTTGCACTGAACATAGGCATGTTGAAAGCCATATTTTTGAGATTTGGGTGAATCTGTACTAACCAAGGAGGTAAAATGTACTCTTGACCTTAAACCAACACAATTGTCGTTTTAGGCACACTGATAGGTACCATAAGAATTGTGCAGTCAATTGACATATATTGGCCATTATTGTGGGGTTGTCCATTATAAACAGGTTTCTCCTGCTTTGGCTCCAGTAACGCAACATAAACAAGAGTAAGAACACAAAGCTTAATATCACTAGGCATATACTTAGCTTCCACGCACGTATATATATCAAGTAAAACTTGCCATCCATTATCGTGTGACAAACTCAACCACACATAAGAAAATACCAAGAGTCCCCTTAATGTCGTCTTCCTCCTTTTTTTAGATTGAGTACTCTCTTTCAAGTGAGCATCAAAAAAGTAATGAAAAGGTCGAGAAGTAATATCAATAAATTCGAACAATAGGTGTGCCTCGGTGGTCTCCATAAGACCATTTTGGTGCATAGTCTTGGAACTGATTCCTGGATCCCACACACAATTAACCTTCACCGTTCCACCAACCTTAACGATGAACAGATTCACTCCGACATCCATAGAAAGAAACATTCAATATGTCTTATTCCCTCATTAAATTTTTCCTGTTTAACATCATTCCTCACATCATAAGATTGAATCTCACTCTTTGAAACTCCACCATTATTCTCAAAAAGTAGTTTATCAAGATATAGATCCTCAATTATTGTAAGTTTCAGGAAAATTATGTCAGCATACATTTTGTCAGATGCCACCAAATCAATTTTATGTCTAGAAAAGCCACTACAAGGAAAGTTGGCATCTAAATACCTCATTGGTAGGGCGTGTGTGGATTGTGAGGGTGACACTATAGGTTGTCGACCACCAAAAGTAACAAACAAATACTCTTTATCTGTTAAGTGCAGTTGCTGAATAGTTCGTGTTTCTTTAGGTGTTTCAACTAGCACCCCAACCAGTAACAAAGTAAACATAACATTGGATACCTTCCAAGATTCATTGGATATTGTGTCGAACACTTGGTGCACCTTTGAATTGCCCGATTCTTTAGCTAAGACGTAACTCACCAACACGTCGAGCAACCAATTGTGAGCTGCTCCTTAACAAGCTATTTTTGAGTCGTCCCCACTGCTATAACAACTTGAGCACATAATGGCAAAAAATTGGACATTGCCACCTTGAGCGCCAATAATAGGAAGATAATCATTCTTATCAAAGTCCGTTGCAGATAAATGATCACCACATTTCCTACGTCTAAACACGAATGTAATGGACTGAGAAACATATTGCCCAGTGTCAAACCAATAACAAGTGGGTAAGCCATCTTTCATGCTCTCAATTGCTAGAGCCCTAAAATGGGCAAAAAATGACTGATTGAATAGGCTTGGATAAGACTCAGCAATCTCATCCTCATCATCACGAGGGATAAGGGAGATCTCACCATCAACTCTTATTGGTGCATCAAAGTTAGAACTCAAAGTCTCAGGGAAAATAGAATTTTCAGTCACTACAAGCTTCAGATTTGCGAATTGGCCCTGTAGGGTGGACTCGTTTCGCTGGAGACTTCAACCAAACACTATGTCTGTATTTGTTTCAAGACATTCATCTTCCGCAACATTTGATTTCCTAGAGTGCATATCACCACGATAATCAATTTCAACGCACCAAGTAGGTGTACTTACCACCTCAGTTACTTGCAAAGGCATTTGCAACCCCATTGAATTATCCTCTACCAAGTCAAATGCCATGTCAAATTCATGGACCGAGTCTTCAATATGGTGAGAACTTTCATCAAACACTTGGTCTGCATGACTTGAATGTTCATCTCCCATGACCGAATCTGTCCTAAAAGGAAGTTTGTATCGATCAAAGTGTCAAGATGTACCTCAAAATTATTTGCAATGCTTGATTGTCCATCACCCAAAGCAGAGGCAATCTCTTCGCTATCCCTCGTAGTAGCACTGTCAAATGCATCTTCTATTGCAGCCTCTTGAATTATTGTTGGTGACAAGCCCGTGATATTAGAAATACTGGAAGTTGGGATATGGGTGTTGTCAAGTTGCTTAGACATAACTGAAAAATTATCCTGCACCTTCTGTAGCAAAGTAAGAATAGTCGTGATTTGCGATTGTGCAACTGGAGACTCTGGGGTGGTTCGTGCTCGAAAGCACAAAGATAACTTTTCCTTGAAATGCTTCCAATCCCAAAATTGTTTGTTGCGATACATCCAACGGAACCAGTCAAGTGCCTCACCTTCGAGATAGAAGAGAGGAAGAGGTAGCCAATCATTCTCCGGGAAGCCAAGGTCCGCGAAGTATCGTTCGGCCCGAAAGATCCAGTCATCTGGATTACCCATGCCGGTGAATCGATCTAAAACCAGCATTGCCCTTAGAGTACGAAAATGAAATCACCAATGTAACAACTCAAGTTACTAGACAACGAGGATATATATTATAATCGTTGAAGAACACAAATACAATTGAGAAATGGAAACAATTAACGTCCTTACAACGAAACTGAGAAAACTTAACTGAAGGGAAAGAAGATCAGGAAATATAGAGCTATATAGAAGGAGATGGGAAACTTAGACTAAGAAGGGAGATGAGAGGAAACAGACTTTTTTCTTAACAATTTTCATAATCCCTAAAACACATATCACTACCCTTTTTGTTGGAACCGTTTCATGCCCACTACTCAACCCGGATTCCAAATTAACCTGGCCCTATTGCTCGTTCTCGGCCCAATAGCTCTTTTCAGCCCAATAACAACTTGTATGACATTAGTATCTACATTGGGCTGGACTTGGTTCATAACAAAATCACACACATGGTACACAATTTACATTCTCCTCCCTTTAACCCCCACCCCAAACCCCGCATTTTTAACAGAGGGAAGTGAAGGAAGCACAGAGTGAAGCAAGAGAAAAGCACCATTAGTTTAACTTTTACGGGATTTTCTACTACGCACAGCTTGGTGAAGATGAGAAGTCTCTACATGCTTATATAGATGAGGGGGGAAAGAAAGGGGAGAAAACGTACAAAAGGTTTGCGATATGCATCAATTTAGTAACAGTTGAGCAGTGTAGTTCCACTATTTTACAACGTAGAAAATCATCAAAGATTAAATAAACTAGTAAGCTAACCTCTTCCAAGGCCATAACTGTAGCAGGAGCATAATCAAGTTGTCGAGCCCCATGGTTAGACACAATAATTCCAGCTGCTCCAGATTCTACAGCTAGCCTTGCTAAACTTATCAACAAAGGGAAGTCACTAAATGCAATCGACCAGACGAAACTGGAGGTATAAAGAAAGATGGAGGTGGATAGAAGAGAAAAAAAATTTAGGGTGTTCACGTATATTATTTTTGTATACCATCTTCTGTAGTTAATACACCCTTCAGTAAGATTGGCAAGTGTGTTATTGTCTGAAGCCATTTCACATCCTGTCCAAATTTAACAAGAGAGTTTTCAGATGACAATAAGTATACATCCATTATTCCTGCACGGATTAAGTAAAACAGCAGTGTACCTTCCAGCTAAGAGACCGGTCAACTTGCCCGGCAACATAAGAAGCAAGTCCAGAGTCATCAGTCTGCAGGTTCACCAAACAAAGTGTGCAGTCAGAAAAAAATGCACAACTTAAAAACTTTAGTCTCAAGTATGTCTGATTTTAATGTTGTTTACCTTATCTATCTTTCCAAGATCCAGTCCTTCAAAGTTCTTCAGTGATAGGTTAGGTGGCAAAACAAACCTGTCAGAAGCCAAATGGAAACCACCATATCAATCAACTCTGCTTATGGAAAAAGACTAGCTGAAGACCAAATTAAACAATCAGAACCTTCAGATCATGAACTGCCAAAATAGATACTTGTGCCAAATACCTGTTCTTTATATCAGCTTCCCTACGGCCAAGTCTAGGCGTATCCACAGTAAGGGCAATTGCCTTAAAACCAGCCCTTTCCGCTCTTTTCACAAGTTGCATAACAACATTCCTGTCTTTATACATCTGAAAAGTATAATAAAACCTAAAGGTTTCAAGGTTGCGTTCTAGATAATAACCTCATCTAAAAATGGAAAGCATGTTAAACCAGTTGTCATATAAATATCAGGTAGATATGACTGGGTGTAGACAATATCAGAGGAAAAAGAAGGAAAAAGGAAATTAACCAGAGAAAGAAAGACTAAAGATTTGGCAAAGACACAAAAAAAAGACTTCAAAAACAATCGATAATATGGTATCAAAGCCTCCACGATTTTGGTAGAGATCTAAACAGATTCTGCATCCAGGAGAGTGGCCTTATGCTGCCCACCTGACCAATGATTTTATTCCCTTCACGCTTTACTATTCTGGTATATTTCCAATTACCACTCCAGCAGCACACATTTTTCCGATATGTATCTTTTATGTTATATGTTCACGTCGGCTGACCTGTCAAGTCATCAAATAACTTTTGTCCAGTCAGCGATAAGTTATTGCAGAATCAATACTATTTCATTGTCTGGTCATGTCATTGTCAAATCATCGCCTACGCCGAGCCAAATCTGGTTTGTCAGGATTTGGTCAAGTTGGCAGCCTATTTGCCTTTGTCATCTAGTCAAACTAGTAGTACCCAAGTCCTCAAGTTCCGCCACTTCTCAGGGATTCAACACAACCAAGTTAGTTTCACAGCACCACAATTGAATTTTGTCATGGCAGCATCAAGTGAATTTCTATCCAAAGACAGTATATTTAGACAAATATTAGCCAAATGAATGCTTCTTCAGCAGCTACTTTTTCTGATATTCAACTCTATTTTCCAGTTTTTATTTGCGACTTAAGTTGTTTTACTACCTAACATTTGAAGCTGCATGTTGAAAGTGGAGAGAATCACTAAAAGTGTTGCATAGAAAATTCTTAATGAACTTTCTGAAAGTCGAGAATCAGCAAGATTTTGATTGAATATTTTTAATAGTTAGTAGAGTATGTCACTACAATTGGGGAACTTCATATCATTACAACTAGGGAACTTCCTTATTTCACGTAGCTCAAATTACTGCATGCTATTAATGAACCAATTCTTAAGACACTTCCTATCTTACTTCTCTTCTCTTCTCTCACTGTTTATTTGCATGATGAAGCAATATTAGTTCATATCTATGATTGGCTTCTGTAATATGAATATAAATCCATCGAAGGTAAACAAAATAAAGCACTTACTCCTTTTGATCCATGCTTCACAAAATATATAAGAGCTAATATGAACAATGAACAGAAAAACTCACATAGAGCTGGAAAAAGCGAATGCCTGGTCCTGTTGAAGCAACCTCTTCTACACTGGAAGTACCCCATGAGGATAATGTCTAAAATTACCAACTAAATTTCAGTTGATAGCAGGGATATGTATGTAAATAATAAAATTTAGGGCTATAAGCACAGAGGGGGGCTATAGAAATCCAAACCATGATGGTACCAGCAGCTGATGTTGCTCGCGCTGTTGCATATTCTCCTGCATCGAAGTATTGGATTAGAAGACAAGAGTTGCTGGTCACCACAAGATTATGATCACTTAAGCAAATTGAAAAACTTCCAATATCTGAATGAACCAAATCAGACACACTCCAAGAAGAAACGCACAAAAAGTTCCTGCCATCTAACGAAAATAAGATAAAACATGCTGCGATTCCAGCCAAGTATCACTTACAATCTCAGAATTCACAGTATTAACCATGTCTCAAGTTAATCTGAAGTTGATAGTTATTTAGCTTAGCATATGCTACTAACTGAAGCTACCACATTCAAACAGTTGTCTACCTATAGCATAAAGCTTTTTAAAAAAACAAGTAAAAGCTTCTGATGTGAACCCTTGAGTTTTTGTGACAAATATAACTCTAAAAGAAGGAGCTCACTTGCTATATTTTCCGTGAGATGTGCTAAGTCAAAGCTCACAACTGTACGATACAAGACAGGATGTGAAACACTTGCTACAATTTGGAATCATTTCTCTTCGTAATTCTGAAAAAGGGCATTCCATACTCTAAACAACAAAGTAAAACTATTTCCAATTCTGACTTTTCAGGAGTGTTACCCATCGAAAACAAACAATGTATTCCATCCAAACTTTCTTGATGTGCACCATTTTAGTACCAATCAGTAATTATCCCTTCAAGAAGAAGAAAGGAAGAAGATGAAGAACAGCAGACTGTAGCTCCTCTACCAGTATGAAGTCCCATACATGCATGTCCGAATCACAAACACAGAATCACTACGATAGATAGAACTCAACGAACTCTCTTTGTCATAATTCAAACAAACAATAGAAGATACCTTCGGGATGAGCCATTTTCTGCATTGCAGTCGGTGCAACCATGATGGGCATTGAAATCTTAAATCCCAAGACACTTGTGGTTGTATCAATGTTGCTAACATCTACAAGAATACGGGGCCTAAACCTATTTGGAAGAAGAGGAAATCTCAGTGGCTTATAGAAGATAATTCTTTTCAAACTTTCAATCTTATTACATTTCAAATGCTTCAGGTTAACAGGTCAGAATACCAACAGTGTTGATACGTTTATAGAAATACTTACAAAATCCTAGAAAAAGCATTTCGATTCTCTTGGAGTGTCCACTGGTCCTCTGCACCAGAGGCATAATAATCATAAATCATTTTGGGTAGCCTCTCCTTTGCTAGGATCTCATACTCCATGACATTGGTAACGCTCTCCATTTTATGGGACATTAGTGCTGTCTGCTGGAGCAAATACCACAATGAATTTAAGATCAATAAGGTTGGTATTTAAATCATTTGACAAGAAAGTCAAGAAAGAATCATGTGAAACAATGATTTAGGAGACCATGCGAAGTAACAGAAAAGAGTAATACAAGTTTAATTTAGAAAGGGAAAAGAAGAAAAAATGAACGGAAGTAAAACTGTAGAAAATGAAAGCATGAAACAATTAGGAAAAATGTGTGTGCAGAAACATAAAAGCACTACCACTGAAATGGCTCCCGAGTCAGTGTAAACAGTTACGATAGTTTAGGCTGACTTCCCTAAAGCAGCAGAATGATAACTTGGCTGATACTGCTAGCAAGGAAAAATAATACAACGGTCCTACATTTCTCTGTGTATCATAAGCTAAGTTGCGCGAACTCTTCACTTTCATTGCTGCATCCGTGTCAGATTCTCCAAAAATACACTACTTTTGGAGAATCCAACACGCACCCGTTGACATTTTTGAAGAGTCCGAGCAACATAGGTCATAAGTGATAGCAATGCTCATTGAGTTTCATCTCCAATCAGTGAAATTGTTAAAAATGGAAGAGATTAAAGAACAAGATGTACAAGATAATATGATCATCCAAAAAGAAAATGACACGTTATTTGCTCTATTTAAATATTATACTATCATGGATCCTCGAAAATTCTACAGATATTTGATTACAGTTTAATCTACTATAATGTGAATAGCGTTCCTATCTGCAACATATACTCGGCGTGTAACATAGAAAACACATAATCTTGCAAAAAGCTTTTATTTTTGCCCTCAATTCAGACTAAACATTTCAGTATCTAGCCATCCATAAGTGGGATACAGGGTAAAAAGGAACAAGCGAAATTCACACCCCTTGAAGTGTGTTGTTCATTTTCTTTTTTTTTCACCAATTAAACCGATCGCCTTCTTCAGGATACGATACAGAGTGATTGTTTTAAAATTAAAACGCACGACGCCCCACATTTAACTATCAAGTGTATTAGGCGATAACATCTTATGACCTGTTGATAAAACGATGATTGTAATCATAACGTCAATGACCTGTTGATAACCGCAACAATACCCCTTTTTGAGATAGAAAGTCTAGAGGAAAATATTTTTCATAACCGTCTGAGTAACCATTACCTTACACCAACACATACCAAGTAACTCTATTCACTAAGGCATAAAAAAAAAAACTACTAATAGTAAGCAGTTTCTCAAACTTTGGAACAAGAAAATCTCAAATCTCCAACTAGTCAAGTAGTGAATATTCTCTACGTTTTTGAATGGGAATACACGTGGTTTGTTTCATCTAAACATCATTAAGAAAAATCACACACATTATCTCTTCCGTCTAAACATCATTAATCAATCAATGTTTTGTTCACCTGATTAGATTACACTACTAGAAACAAAGGTTTTACTCACCGTGAATCAGTGGAAAATTTGTGCCATAGAACATGATTTTCCCACCCATTTCCCACCAAACCAACTCACTAAGAAACATATTCTTATTGGGAACTTTGTAATTTTTCCATACGAAAACACTACTATTTTTTTCTTTTCACACCGATTCAAACAGAATATCTATGAAAATAGCCATATTTAGTAGTGTTACAACTTTTTTTTTCCAAGAAGAATGATTACATGACCTAAAAATGAGTTCTTGAACTTGAGAAATCTAATAAATTCAGACAAGACCATTCTCACTGTTTATGGTCACACCACCAAAAGATCAAAATCTAAACTCCAATATCCAATCCAACAAACAGAAGCAGAACAAAAATATATTCCAAGATTGCTCCAGATTCCATCAAACTCATATCTCTTTTTCAGACCCATGAAGGAATTTATGAAACAGCACTCACTAATCAAATCAAATTCAACAAAATCTTAGGAAAGAAACTAGAACGGACCTGCGCGGTGGCTGTTTTTCTTCTGTCTTACTGCATGGAATTCCTAAACGGTGGCCTACAAAGGGTTTTTTGTAAAGTAACAAATAAATATAAAATATTAAAAAAACGTAAAGAAATTTGATTGAGGAAGTAAAAATAGAAATAATTTGATGCGTGGATATATGTCCAAAAAATGGGTAGTATTTAAATGTTACCCTCTTTGTTCTATAATAGTTGTTTATTATTGATTTTACACATTTTAAAAAAAGTATAAGTAGAACGATATTTTTATTCCATCGTCTTTTGAATATAATAAATACAACTTAAAAAATGTAATAGAGAATGACAATAATTACTGATAAACGTAAATTAGAAACAAAATGTAAAACTATCTATTGATTTCATAAAATGGAACATGCAAAATAGTAAAATCGACAACTATTATTGAACGGAGAAAGTATATGATTTCTGTTATGGAATATTATTGAGAACATGACATAAATAGTCCCTTAACTATATGAGTAGGTCTAAAATGGTCCCTTAACTATACATTTAACAGATTTAGTCCTTTAACTATTCAAAAAACTTATCAGCTTTGGTCTCTTAACTATAAACTTACCGGATTTAGTCCCTTAACTATAAACTTACCGATTTTAGTCTTTAAGTATTCAAACACTTATCAAGTTTGGTCTTTGTCCATTTTTTAAATACAAATAGCTTAGGTTTATATTAACGAAAATCTTCGTGAAATTAAATCTTTAATCCATTTTTTAAGTTCTTTCTATATCCCCTCCCCTTTTTCTTCAAACTACTCTTATGAAAAGAAGAATAACATCAACGATTCAAAATAAAATTAATGAGGATAGATGATATTTTATTCAATGAGGATAAAATTAAGCATATAATTGTTAATGAGTTGAATCCACACTTGAATATGCTAATCAGTGTGGAGTTTATTTAATTTACTCAAATTTCTTGACGTAAAATAAAATGAATAGACTAATAAAATTGATCTATTTTAAAAAATAAAAAAAATTACAAATCTATCATTTTATAAACTTCAATTTCTGAAAAATTAAACTAATTTCGTTCAATGAAGTCGTTGGGGTACAAACTTTGGATTTAACGGGTAATAGTTTTTTTTTCTTTTTATAATAAAGTTTAGCATATTCAAGTCATTAGTAGCAATAATATGCTTCATTTTATCTTCCGTTGAATAAAATTATGACTTATATTTTCTTTCCTCGTGAATTTTATTTTAAATCGTTGAGATTAAGGTTCTCACATAAGGTTAATTTGAAGAAAAAGTAGTGGAGAGAGAGAAACAATAGGATAAATTGCTAATGGATTTAATTTCTCGATGCATGGATTCCGTTAATATAAGTCTAAGCTATTTGTATTTTAAAAATGGAATAAGACCAAACCCGATAAGTTTTTTGAATACTTAAAAGACTAAAATCGGTAAGTTTATAGTTAAGGGACTAAACCCGGTAAGTGTATAGTTAAGAGACCAAAGGTGAAAAGTTTTTGAATAGTTACAGAACTAAATCGGTTAAGTGTATAGTTAAGACACAATTTTAGACCTACTCCTATAGTTAAGGGCCTATTTATGTCATTATCTCGAATATTATTCATCACATGCCTAAGATAGAGTCATGGCTGCTGACACACATACGCACGGATTTATTCTTCATTAATTTAATATAATATCATCTCTGCATTATTTGTTGGAAGTTTGGAATTTAAAGGACAAGTAAAAAGATAAAAGTCGATCCAAGTAATTAAATAAGTTAATATGATACGGGTCATGTTAAAATGGAGCGGTTCATAACGACTACTAAGGTTTTTTTAATTCATATATCCTACTAATTTTATTGTATTATATAAGTCATTAAAAGTAAAAAAAATTTAGTTTGTAAATTTTATTTACTTATATTCTTTAATTTATAATTTTTCATAATTAATTTTTAAAAATATTAATGAATTAATAACAAATATTAGTTAATTTTAATCTAAAATTTGATTAGTTTTATAAACTTAAAGTTATTAGTACACATTATTATAAGGAAAAATTATCTATATACACACCTTTATTTTCCATAATTTCCATTATTTCCTATCATTTCAAAATCCATTATTTTTCCCAATTCTCAAGTCAGTCGGATACATAAGTATCCCAGTCTTAACCCACGTTTTCCCTTCCTTTTTTCACTCATTTAATCTCTCCCTAATTTCACTCCACAATCTTATCAGTTACAATTTTTATCTCAATTTGAAGAGTTTTTGGCCAAAAACATCCCTTAACTATACTCTATGTTTAAACTACATCCTTGCACTATCACAATGAACGAAAAACATCCTTCAATTATCTTAAAAAATGGCAAGATTCATCCTTCAATTAGTTTTTGTTAAAAAACTAACGATTGATGAACCTAGAAATCCCCCATTTCGTTTGCTCCCATTCTTCTCTTAACTTATAATTAGTAATAGACAATCCTAACTAAATTGAATGAGCTAGGAAGATAGGTTTTCATCCTCAACTTCACAGTAGCAACCACGATGTTTCCGTAAAAAGTGAGTAAAAAATTTCGAGTAAACTATTTTTCGCCCTAGATAATTACTGATCAGATAAGCAAAAGAATATTATAAGAAAAAAAATGTACAATTTTCTCGTTATTTCCTAGACGAATGAGGAAATTTGAAGTATGTAGGTAGTCTATTTTTATTTTTGTTTTTGTGTAAATTTGATAGGCCGTATTTTTAAAAATATTAAAATAACATATTTAGATATTACATAAAAAAAATACTCTTTTTGTTTCAATTTATGTGACACTTTTCGTTTCTTAAGATTCTAATTATGTGAACTTTTTATAAATATTTTACTATGTATTTTTCATCATATTGACATGAGAAGAATTGCAACTTTAATATGTGAAAAATGCCACATGTTTATCCATAGTTAATTCTAGCTTTTTTTACATAAAAGGAAATGAGTTTAACCGTTAGTTTCTATCAAGAAAAAAAATGAAAGGGTGAATCTGACCAATTTTAGGATAGTTAACGGATGTGTTTTTGGTCACTATGGTAGTAGAGGGATGTTTTTAGCCAAAAACTCTCAATTTGAATTTCAAAAGGATTCTCTCTCCAGTCAATCAAATTCAAACCATTGAATAAGTACTTTTCGTATTCTCCATTGTCGTTTTTTCAATTTTTTTTTGTTTTTATCCTTTTTTCCTGATACATATGGATCATGCTCATTCATTTAATATTGGTATTGCCCAACTAAATTCAGGAAATAGATCCAAAAAAGGCACGATCCGTTATTAATGAAGAATTCAAATGTGGAGAAGTTAAAGTCGCAGAAGGATGCACCTTCAACTTCTAAAGTTATTATGGAAATCTCCCTCCCCCTAACACCCCAGAAACTAGTAGGCTTAACTAGAGCTTATCGTAAGTGTAAGAGTTGTAAAACCTGCTTCTCAAACTTAGAACGAAGGGTTTAGGGGTTAAACTTCAAGGTACGACCCCCCAAGGACCAACTAAGGGTCCTTGAGGAGGACCCTAAAGCCTAACCCCAAAACTACCCCAACAAGTGAACCATGGATGGGACCTACGGGGCATAGGTCCATCCACGCCTCGTGGGAGAGGTTCGTAGGTCAAGGGACAAATCCAGTAGCTATAGACCCCAACCCACGCCCTGCCAGTACGGGTTGTAGGTCAGTCCACACCCCATAGGTAGGGGCGTGGATGGGGCCTGCTTGTTGTCCCAAGTCGGTTAAGTTAGGGGTCTTTAGGTAAATTCCTTTTTAATTAAGCATTAAGTGGAGTCATTTTGTATAGTATTAATTCACCTATATATGAGTTTTTAAGTCATTAAGTAACCCATTCACCTCATAAATACCAAGACCCCAAAGCCATAACCAACTTTTCCCCAAATAAACTCTCTCTAGAATTCCAAGGAAGAAGAAGAAGAAAGGTGAAGCTAGGATTGAAGAATCAAGATTTTCTCCTCAAATTCGTAGTGAATCTTCAATAATGTATGGTAGCTCTTCATGTATGGGTAGCCTTCACCCACAGAGCCCCTCCAAAAACCCCAATTTCAAAGTTAGAAAACCCAAAAGTTAGGTTTGACTTCAATCTCATGGATTCCTTTCAAATTCATTTTAATGATTTAATTATGTTTTTGTATGGATATATTGATGATTTTTTTATGATTTTTAAGTTGAATTCTTCAAGAATCCATGAATTACCCTATTTTCTCAAATTGGATCTTAAAGTGAGGGTATTGATTGATACAAGTTGAATGTTATAGAATTATGAATGTTATGAATTGATTACTTGAATCATGTTATCATCTATGTCTAATGTAGTAATTCTAGATGTGCTGGTGAATGATCCATGGTCCTTGAAGGGCAAATTAAGAGAATTATGTATAATCATGATGTTTATGTACATGTTTTATGAATACTTTGAAAGTAATGTGATTATAACTATAATGTAATTGTGGTGTTGTTGAAAGGCTATTCTAAATTATACACTTGTGAATGATGATGACATGTTGTGAAATGTTTTCCTCACTTAAATGAATCGGTAGGCTAATGGCATCCCTTTCATGTGTGATTAAAAGTTATCTTGATTGATATACCATGAGTCGGTAGGCTAAGGGCATCCTTTGCATGTGTAATTAAAGAACTATCCTAATGATATACCTTAAATCGGTAGGCCAATGGCATCCCTTTCATGAATGACTAATGAAGTATTCTAAGGCTTTGTCTTGAATCGGTAGACCAATGGCACCCCTTTCATGAGGAGTCAATGAACTATTATAATGATGAACCTTGAATCGGTAGACCAATGGTACCTCTTTCATGAGGATTCAATGAGTTTTTCTAATGTTGTACCTTGAACCAATAGGCCAATGACATCCCTTTCATGTGTAATGATGTTAAAAGATAACTAACTACTCCATGGGAATTTAATGCTTAGCACCGAGTTGATATTGTGAGGTGGAAGCTCTCCTTATAACTGGTCGGCTTCCTAGTAACAACCTCCTTATCCTATAACTATGTACCCACATAGGTTATTTGCTGGTGGATCCACCTAAGCTAAAATGTTACCTGTTCTACCTTAGGAAAGTAGACCAATTCTTTTCGGTGTGGGACATGACACCGGATTCCATGTTAAGCTCGCATGGTCTATGTCGGTTAAGGCTTATTCCCACTACGAACAAGGATATGAGTTATGTACTATGGTTACTCAAAAAGCTCTATAAAGTGTGGGTGGGGGTATGAGACTTCATCCATGCATTGCACAAGTACGCTTTGAGAGTGGTTATGGTGTGTTCCTCAAATGTTATAATGATTTATGAAATAAATATGTTTATGATGATGCTACTAAGTATGTTGATATGAAGGATAAATATAATGATGAATGCTTAACTTTGATTGTTTCTATATGTTGCTTTCCTTGATATGACTTGTTAAATGTGAATGTTCCTTGTCTATGAGTATGAATAAAGAATGAGGTTAAAGAATGGTAAGTATGATTATGGTGGCCTAAAAGTGGTACTTGGTGTAGATGGGATTATGGGATCTTATCTATGACTTACACAAGTATAACGTAGGGATTCTTATGAGATGGTTTTATTATGCTATGATGATTTATATGTTGAATATGCGTGTGACTTATACTTATTCTCAAACTTGGTAAATGCATGATTTTCAAATAAAATGTCCTTTTTAGAATGTTTTCAAGGAATTTTATGCATGGCTATCATACTTAGTGCATTTTTGTACTAACCCATATTTTCTACATTTTTCACAAAGTGTAGGTTCCGCTTCTTAAGGTGATCTTCTTGTGGTTCAAGCTTGGATCGACTATTCTCCTAGCTTGTGGTGAGTCCTAAAGATTCGAGGACGTATGAGTCATTTGTAGTTACTTTCTAGTCATTTTATGTTCAGATTATGTTTCAAGGGCTGTGACCCTGTTTTTTATTCAAAGATTGTATTAGATGGCCAATTGAGACAAGTTAGATTTCCGCTTGCTTTTATAAAACACCTCGATTGTATGGATAAAAATTTTAAATTCCACATCATTTCTTTTATCCTCTGTTATGATATGCTAAGTGCTTGTATGACACCCCTTCAGGGTCAAGTATGGTGTGTTACACTTAGGGTGTACCCCTGAGTCGTGACACCCACCCATGGTTTAAAAAGAAGTTGGATTTGTATTATCTCGTCCAACACTACCTAAGGTACAAATATTGAATGGATATACTTTAGTTAGATTTTTGATCTAGCTTTTGATAGTGGTTTCAACGTTCTGATACATTATAGTTACACTAGTCTCTATTTTCTGTAATGTATCTTTGTTGAAAAACCTTCCAAAAAATAGGATGGAAAGTCGAATCTTGCAGTACACCCTCTTCACTACTAAAGGTTCAGATTTACAATATTTCTAGTTCTAAATCATGTTCAATTTAAAGGTTTTGATGCATAATCCTATTATTTTGAAACATAGATTAGTATTTATCAAGTTCATTATACATATATTTAATACATAACTTCTACAAATTGTATTATTTATCATGTATCAGGTGTTTCTATGTATCTTCAACCTTATTCAAATTGGAAGGACACAATTGCAAATCATATTCGTGATACATAAATCTTCCTGTTTTCATATATCAATTAGTGTGTCGCATGCTTTTGATTATTTATTTGAGACATAACTATAACAATGTACAGTCGATCATGTATCAGTTGTTGTCATGCATATACAATCTTTATTTTTTGTTTAGAGTTACTTAAATTAGAAGGTTATATATCTGTATACATTATCGAATAATATTCATGATACATAAATCCGAATGTTTTATAACTAAAGCACTGTGTATCAAATTCAGTGATATGTATATGATACATAATTGTGTCAAATTCGAATAATTCACTATATATCAGATCTATTTATATATCTTCAGTCTTTTAAGTATTGTTCATATTTTTTAATGTATAGAATTTCAAGCTGCCTTTGCTGAGTATCTTAACGATGAGTTTCCGATCCCACCTAATGAATTTCAAGCTAATTACCTACGTACAAAATATGCAACATTGTTATGAAAATATGGTAGCGAAAAGGCTAATGGAGATTATGTTAGTGAAAAAGATGATCAATCCAAACCTAAGGGTCATTTCACACGACCTGCTGAAGAAGATTTTGTTAACGTAAAGTAGTTATTTATCTAATAGACACCTTTAATTTATTTTTTTTGTTGAAGATTTGGTTAAGTTTTAGAGGATTACTCTTAAAATTTGTATGAATGACCTAATGTTTTAAGATACTTCTACTCAAGTTTTAGTGTATAAAAACTTATTTATTTTGACTTTAACTTTCATTTGTTTATTTTGACTTTAACTTTCATTTGTTTAGTTGTTATTTACGGTATGAATTGTATTATACATTTGTCTTATATAATCTGGTAGAAAAATGTCATAAAATTAAGTATCAGATTCATTCATGCATACACATACAAAATTCTTTTTTCTCAGTAGTTCTAGTTAGTTGTTGATTCATTTGACACCTAATTAATGCAATGTACTCGATAACTTGATTGTTAATCCATTCATAAATATACTTGATAACTTAGTTGTAGTTAGTTGTTGATTTATTCATGCTGATACATTGGACACTTAATTGTTGATAGCTGCTAGTTCATTCATGTATCTAATTGATAACATAATTCTTATTTATTGTGATACATTTATAGATACATTTTATTTCAGCTTACAATTACATACACCATTTTTTCACAACCTTATTGCATAAGATACATTATTATCAACTACAAAATAATACATTATATAAAAGTGAATCTGAAATATATTGAGTAATACCATATTCAGAAACATAATGTATGGTACATTATTATCAACTACAGAATGTACATTATACAAAAAGGTATATGAAACATAATGTGTGGTTGAAATGAGCACAAAGTTGAATAGATTAACTTGTCAATTTATTGTATCAGAATTTGATCTTCTAATAGTAAATTGTATTGTTTATCAATGTAATAATGGAAAATCCAAAAATTAAAAATATCTAATCTCAAAATAATGTATCTTAAACATAATAGTAATCCCAAAAAAGATTTTGTCAATCTTCTTTCGGAAAGAAAGTACAAGTTCTTCAGTTGTGACCTTCTTGCCCACAATGACCACAACAGTTTGTGTTTGTTCTTATCTTTTTATCTGGATTTTTTTAATTCTTTTCCTTGGTCTTCCAGACATTCTATTATACCTAGGTGGCAAGACAATTTCTTTCAAAACATTTTTTTTAATATACATGCTAAAGAGGATAATAGATACATTAAAACAATATATTATCTTCCACATTGGTACATTATAAAAAATAAAAATTCATATACTGATGCTTTTAAAAGACCACATTTATATGATACGTTATAGTAACAACACACTGAGCCGTAGTGATAAAAGCCATTACATATACGTCAAACTAGTGATGTATCAAGTTGTAACTACTAATGTATCATGACTTATATATACATATACAAATTCAAAAATGAAAAAATACTTATTAAAGAACAAATAAAAAATAAAAAAATAAATTCACATGTACTAGATACTTTATATTATCAGCACACTAACTCAAAGATCTAAAAACACATTACATATATCACACCCCGAGGCTACCCCTTGGATGTAAACACACGACCTAGTATCACGAGTGACCCCAAGCTAACCCTGAGCTGGCATATCAAAAGCATACTTTAAACAACTGAACAAAAGATACTATGAAGAAGCTTAAAACATGAGACAAACTGAATGATGGGGAATACCCAAAATAGGTCTCAATATATAAATGCTGAACAAAAGTTAATGATACTACACTATAACTCAAAATACTAAACCTGAATTATATCTATATCTGAAATAAGCCTCTAACTGACTAGAGATGCTGGGAAATGCCCCCAACTAACTCTAGTAAAATTGAAACTAAAATGAAGGACTGAAATAGAAAACATGTCTATTGTTCTCGAAGTATGAAGACTCACCAATGATGTTGTTGAATAATGATCGGGAACCGATCTACACGTGATCTAATACTGAGGACCTAAACCTACATCACGAAAAGATGTAGCGTAGAGTATGCATCAGTACTTGAAAATTACTGAGCATGCAAGATAGGATAAAGCTGAACAAACACATAACTGAACAAAGCGTACTGAGCAATGATATAATCTGAACATGATAAAGATGCTGAAATATACTTAATATGAACTAAACTGAATGCAATGACCAAGTACATAACATGGTGAGATTGAATATTGAAGTATATCTCAAAACCTGGTCAATGCACAGGAATCTGACCGTGTGAGCTACTATTAACAGACATAAAACTACGTGAGCTAAACGTGGAGTTCGATGTATACACCTGATGCTTATCGTGACCAACGAAACTAACCTATGGAATGAGTGTCTACGATCGTCGATAGTATAGTAACCCAACTAAAGGTTGGGGTCGTGTCCCAAGGGAGAGGTTTTGAGAATTGATAGAAAAATAAAATTTAGCTCTAACTAGTTATAGCTAAAGACATTAACGAGCAAAAACATAGTAAATTAAAGGGGGTGACACAAAAGTGTCAAATATCAATTGGGGTTTTTGTCACAAGTAGTAAAAACAACAAAAATTAACAAGAAACTCAAGTATGGGGAAATATTCTTGGGGTGTGACGACAATACAAGTTGAGATAAATCATTGGGTACATGCTTTAAATAGGAAATCTGCAAGATAATAGTGACTAGACTAAGCTTTAGATGGAAATAAGTTCTCTCTCGAGCAACTTACCCCATTTCAAATGGGTTCCTCTCGGACACCCATTTGCCACATGAAGACCAGCCTACGCCTTACCCCACTAACTCTCTCGAGCTGAGTGTTAGGATATGGTATTAGGGCTCACCCTCTCGGGCTGAACCTCATGTCGACCCACTACTTAGGCCATCAGTCTAGTGGTCTTGGTTTCGCGACCTCCCTCTCGGGCAAGCCGAAAATACATGGGTGGTTTTGTATTTGCAACTACAAATCCATTAAATTAAATCACAACCACTAGGTGAAATCACCATTAAAATACATCTAACCTATCAGCAAGCAAAGCAAGACCCAACAACAATATTAACACATATTTGCTAAATCACACCCCAAGAATGAGATTTTTAGCCACACATTAAGGAATAACAAAATACACCTAAAATGCTACTAAAATCAAATGGGTATAAGAAATTAAACCTTGATTTAAGCAAAGGAAGAAGAATGGAGAAAACCCACTTCCAACTTGGGGAAGATGAAATCCTTCTCTCTTCAAGTCTCCCGCAAAACTCTCTCCAAACTTGAGAGAAAATAACTAAAAAGTTCTATTCTATTGTGAAAAATAATAATAATGATTCGGAACTCCTAAAATTAATAAAGAGTTTAGTATTTATAGCCATAAAAAATTAGTGTTGGTGGATAGTTCGGCGAGGTTAGTCGACGCCGAATGACTCGGTGACTCGCCCTTCTTCTTTCTCATCACCGTTTAGTGCTTGCCTTCAGCATCTTCACGTTCTGGACCATTGGGCGGTGTAGTAATGCTTCGCAGAACTATTCAGTGAAGCGACGACTGCTCCTTTCATTGCCGTTTTGATCTTCGACCTTTAGGGCTTTGCATACTGGAACAAAGGGCGGAGTCTGTTCTTTCGGCGAATCCCAAAAGATGCTTGGCAATGCTCAGGCTTCAGCTTTTTCGTTCTTTTCAGCCTTTTTGTTCCTTTTTGCACCTAAGTGTCCATGCTTCCACTAAAATTTTGAATACCTGAAACTTAAGAGTTTTCATCAGATATTGAGACAAAATAAGCATTCGAGGACACTATTTGTATCAAAATAAAGCCCTAAATGAGTCCAATTTGTGGACTCATCAACGCCCCATCAAGAGGACCCAATATACCTTACCAGGGGTATAAAGGCATGACTGGCATGATCACTAAATCTGATGCCAAACAGAGGGGACATATCAACCTATAGGGGCACGTAGTTCTTGGACTGTGGGGGTGAATGACCCTAGTCCAACTCGGTGTTAAGCCTACTCCCAACTAGATTGTGTACTATAACCATAACTGAAATATACTGGATAGCTCAACATTCTGACATGCTAACTGTAAATGCAACATTTAATTACTCATAATGAAGCATTTGAAATCTGAGGCATGTATATCTGTATATCTGTCCTAGATAGTGTAATTCATGAACTAAATGAATAATCTACACAACTAGGGTTCTGAGTTTCATGCAAAAAGCTACGCAACATCGTTACAAAGACAAGATAATCTGAGTAAGATCTCTGTAAAGCTAAAACACAATAATTTCTCTAAAGTTCAAGAAACCCTAGGTATAAACAATATGAAGGAAATCAAGAATCTGACTGAATTCTAGGGACCCAATGGGAGAAAGGAACCCACTAGTGAAATCCCATATACCTAGTGATGAATTTCACAGAGAAAGCTTTCGATTTTGGGGTTGGAACTGAAGAAAACTTATTGTATTCTTGGAGGGGTTGGGTCGCCTCTTTCTCATCATCTCGTTCTAATCTTGGATGAATTTGGTGATTCAAGGTTTTGGTTATGTTCTGACTAGGCTAATAGGTTGAAACTGACCAAAACGACATAGTTTATGGACTAAACAATGTAGTTTAGGTGCCCAATGCATAGGGGAAAATACCAAATGGTCCATTACTTAAAAGTTATCGGGTCCAGTCACGGGCCCGACCGATGGACCATAGACTGACCTACGGTCCATCTTGGTCAGTCTTCGTTCAGCTTCAGAGGATGGGTTTGAGGGTCACGATCCACGGACCTGGACCACGATCTGTGGTCTGACCTACGGTCCGTAGGTCCGGCTGTGGGTCATGCCTTTTCTAAAAAAAATTAGGCAGGCTGCAGTTGGCCAGCTACAGGCCCTACCTACAATCTGTGGGTCAACCAAAGGTCCGTAGGGGCACCTGCAACTTCTGAAAAACTGAAATCCTTATCCCTTTTTAATCTAGGGTGTTACATTATCTCCTCCTTGTGAACATGCATCCTCAAATGAAGTCTAAACTAGCTGAATATAGAGGGAAGGAGCTGCAATCCCTACCACTAAGTACTAAACTAATATCTGACTGAATTGAGTTCTATGAACATGCAAATACGCTGAAAATGCAAATATAACTGAGTGAACATAATACTAAGATTAAATTTATGCAAGAGTAAGCTAAGAGACTGGAGAGGAACCATTACCTGAAGCTAAAACTCAGTCAAAAGGAAAGAGATAAGGATACTTGGCCTTAATGGCTACTTCTGCTTCCCAAATAGCTCCCTCTACGGACTGACTCCTCCACAAAACCTTCACTGAAGCAACTTCTTTATTTCTCAACCTTCGAACCTGATGATCAAGAATTTCAACCGGCTCCTCTTCGTTAGTAAGACTATCCTTCACAGACACACTCTCTAATGGTACTATTGATGCTGGGTCACCCACACACTTCTTCAACAAGGAAATGTGGAAGACCGGATGGACTGCTGCTATTTCTGCTAGAAACTCTAACTCATAAGCCATATTTCCAACCCTTTTCAAGATTCTGTAAGGGCCTACATATCTAGGACTGAGCTTTCCTTTCTTTCCAAATCTCATCACCCCTTTCATAGGTGATACTTTCAGGAAAACCCAATCATCGATTTGGAACTCTAAGTCCCTTCTCATTACATCTTCATTGGACTTTTGATGACTCTGGGCTGCCTTAAGTCTATATCTGATGAGCTAAACTTTTTCCATAGCATCATGAACCGAATCTCGCCCTATCAAGGCTGCTTCTCCTACTTCAAACCAACCAACTGGATCTCTGTATCTACTCCCGTACAATGCCTCATAAGGGGCCATATGAATACTGGAATGATAGCTATTATTTTAGGCAAACTTTATAAGAGTAAGGTGATCATCCAAACTTCCCTTGAAGTCGATCACACAAGATCTCAACATGTCCTGTAAGGTCTGAATGGTATGCTATGCCTGACCATCCGTCTGTGGATGAAATATTGTGCTGAGGTTTACCTGGGTACCAAGACCTTTCTAAAATGACCTCTAAAAATGAGAGCTAAACTGAGGGCCCCTATCTGAGATAATAGACAAACAAACCCCATGCAACCTGACTATCTCATTAATGTAGAGTTTAGCGTAGTTCTCTACTGAATTTGCAGTCTTGACAACCAAGAAGTGAGCGGACTTAGTAACTCGGTCTACTATTACCCAAATGGAGCTATGCTGTCTGCGAGTACGAGGTAAACCTACAATGAAGTCCATGTTGATCACTTCACACTTCCATGTTCGAATGTTAATCTCTTGAGTCATACCTCCTGGTTTCTAATGTTCTACCTTCACCCGTTGCCAATTACGGCACTTAGCCACAAAATCTGCTATATCCCTCTTCATGCCATTCCACCAACAGACTTCCTGCAGATCACGGTACATCTTGATGGCACCTGGATGAATAGAATAGCTGGAGTTATGGGCTTCTGCAAGGATCTTCTGTCTCAACTCACCCACCGATATTGTTGCCCAACTTTAATAATGTTAACAATTTAATTAATTTGTTGCTATCTTAAAAAATATTTGGCAACAATAATTTTTTTATTGTTGCTAATGTGTTTAGTTTCACAAGAACTTATACATTGTGGCAAAAATTAGATTTGTTTTTTTAGTTTTCCGCCAATACAATTGCGGGTTTTTTTTGTTTCCGCAATTTTTTTTAGAAGTTCACCAAATTTTATTTTTCTTTTCCACATAGTTGCGCCTCTTCATCAGGTTTGGGGAAAACATAAACTAGGTTTATTTCTTTGTTCAAGTGTTTCGCTGAAGATCAGTGTTCTTGAAGTCTATTTCCGGTGAGTTCTCTTTATGATTTAGTTTCTTTTCACAAAGTTTGGTGAATTCTTGCATATGGTTATCTTATGATTTAGTCTCCTAGGTTATTTTGTAAAATTCAATAGCTTTGTTAAAGTTCAATTGTTTTTATTTAGTCACTTTGGTGAGATCAGTGGGATGGTATTGTATTCCTCTGTAGAAATTATCTGGGTTTGAAGAGACAGGGAAGAAAATTGTTGAGGAATGTTAGGGATTACCCGCTGCTTGCCATACCAGATGTTGTCTCTATGTCGCGCTTTCTTCTTTTCGATTATCTAGTAAAGGTTAGTCTGGCACTACAGACTAAATTTGGTTAGTGGTACGTTTTGAGCAGCAGATGCTACCTCAAAGAATGGACTCAGGAGGTCCTTATCGTCTTCTGCACTGTTCAAGTCTTGGTGACAAAGAGGGAGTGATGCAAGAGCTTGAGAAAGGAGTGGAACCCAATCTGGTTGACTATGATAAGAGAACAACATTTCATTTAACCCAATCCAAATTCCAGTTTTTAGTTCTTTTGTACATCTTTTATCTGAAATCTAAATGACATGAAATTTTTTGGAAAACTTGAAATATAAATCATTTACCTTGGGTGGGTTATGGAGCAGGTATAACATGGACTTCAAGGTAACAAGGAAAGCATTTTTGTTATAGCTTACAGAGCTCTTTTCACCGTCAGCTTTACAATCTATGCATCATATCCAGCCTCATTGAAATAAGGCTTTTCATTGAGCACAAGAGCTTGAAGAGAAAGGAGAACTTGTAGAATCGTGGAAATTTTGGGGTTCCACACTTCAATTCCAGAGCCCGTCCATGTGTTTAAGAGGCTAAGGCAAACCTTTCCTGACTCATACATGTTCTGATTGACACGAAGCCCGCCAGAGTGATAGTAGACCATCTACACAATTGCAGTTTTGCAAAATCTAAATAAGCTTTATCTGGAAAGTGTATGAACGATCTTATAAATCAGAAAAACAGATGAACTTCACAATTGGATGGCGGAGTTAGATAATTGGATACCTAAGAATGCCTAAGATCCAATGAAAACATATAATATTAATTCAGATTCCAAATGAAGGCAAGGCTCGTGTCTATCAATCAGAACATTGTGGAAATAGGCAACTACGATTTCTTGCCAATCGACTTGTGCAAGAGATTGTTCTTGATGTGCTCCATCTTTCCTAACCATTATAACATCCCCATGGAAACCTTGACTAGATACTGCATGGGATTGGCCTTAATCCCAAACATTGAGAGTGTTAAAGAAGCAAGAGACAATATTCATCAAACAGTGGAAGAACTCAAAGCTGTTTGTTTGCTCTTAGATGGCGATAAGGAGGAAACTGTCAAAATGCACAATTTTATACCGATTTTAAAATATCACATGTAGCTTAATGTGTTTGTCTTAAAATATCACGTATGTGTTGTTATATATTGATTGATTAATGTGTGTCTTATTTTTTCTAATTAAGGGTAAGATATGTTTAAGTTAGTGTCTGCTGTTACTTTTTATTCTTTTAGGAAATATAGTTTTTGACCAAAAACTAGTCTATTCCACCTTTTAAAAAAGAGTTAATTATCTTAGGTATCTATTGGTATAGTTTGACATCGTGATCTTCATTGTCGAGTTTCAACACCCATTGATGGTTCAAAGTCAACGATTATGTTTATGATACATTGTGTTGCTACTATATGTATAATTTTCTTAATAGTGTCTGAAAGCTTGTTCCTTGTACTAAATTGCACCTTTTCTTCTAACACCTCATTACTTTTAAGGTATGGTCTCTCAAGAGGAAATTTTCTCTTCTTATCGTAGGTGACAATATTTGCTTGGTTGAATAATCTAAGAATTTAGATTAATTATACTGATATTCTTAGCATGGTTTATTTTTCTGCAGGGTCTCGTCTTCCATCTATTGTCACAACTAAAGCTAAGGTTGTCGGTGATGGAGCAATATTGCGACCTATTTCCAGTGGTAATTTACCTTTTTATTTCAGTTCTTCCTTACATTTTGAAGTAATGTTGATGTAATACAAGTTTGGTCATGTGTATGTGCTTCTCTGAAGATTTAAATTACCAACTTGTTGCCATTGGTGCCTATGAACTTGTTATATTCACACTTAAGATATGAAAAGATGTGACAAATAACTTGCATGCATAGCTATCTTTAGCATACTTTTTTTTTTGAAATTGGTAAGTTTGTGGATTCCTATCACTAATAAGATCATACAGTACATCCTCCATACTTGACCAATTATTTTTCAGTGGAGGAAAAGGTGATTAACTGTGTCTGTAGTTTTCCCACATAGGCAGCAACTGGGACAGATAGTAATCCTTCTTTTCATCAATTTATCTTGAGTAAGAGATGTATTTCCAACTCATATAGTTTCATAGTTGCACCACTCCTTTATTAAGCCATCTTTTTTTTAAGTTGCTTATATTGATATTGAAATATCACATGCAGATTTGAACTTAAATTGTTTAGCTATTCTAATATTATCTATTTTATGAGAGGTTGTAGATATATGAATGATTTCTGAAGATGTTCGTAGATGTAGATATACAAAAAAGAATTACTGCTCTTAAAACCACTTTCTGTTTTTATATTGACCTTTTATAATATGAAGTTTTTCTCTAACATTTTCTTTCTTTATTTTTTATTAAAAAATCATATAACTTTATATTAATTGATTTAAAATTGTTGTAGGTAAGTATATAATGGATAAAAGTTGGATACTTATTGGAAATAGAGTGTTACCGCAATATTTAAATGGTGTGGAGCAATTTTTGAATTTTGCATTTTCTAATCTTGAGGTTGGTGTAAGAATTCAATGTCCGTGCGTAAAATGCAATAATGTTCTTTGGAAAACGCGCGATGAAGTGAGAATAGATTTATGTAGGTTGGAAATGAATCAAACTTATAAAAAGTGGATTCATCATGGTGAACTAGATCTATCTTCAGATGATGAAACAAATATTAGTGAAGATTCAAATTTAGAAAATGATGATGCTCCAATTTATGAAATGTTGCATGATATATATCCTGGTGTTCCCAATACTAGTTATGACTTTAATGAGACAACTGAGTCACCACACAAAGAGCCTAATAAAGAAGCTAAGAGATTCTATAAGTTAATGAAGAATGTAGAAAATCGAGTGTATCCAAGTTGTGAGAAGTACTCCAAACTCTCTTTTATAGTGCATCTTTTTCAAAAGAAGTGTATGCATGGATGGAATAATACTTCATTTGACTCTTTGTTGAAATTACTTAGTGATGCTTTACCTAAAGAAAATGTGCTCCCAGATTCTATTTATGAAGTTAAAAAGAAAATAAAAGATTTGGGTTTAGATTATGTGAACATAGATGAATGCATTAATAATTGTATCTTATATAGAAAGGAATATGCGGATCTTGAACAATGTCCTAAATGTGATGAAAAAAGATGGACAATGAGAAAAGGAAAAGATGCCAATAGTGAGGTTGCTTCAGGCAATTTGAATAACAAAAAGAAAGGAATTTCTAGAAAGATTCTTAGATACTTTCCTATTATACCTAGATTACAACGATTGTTTATGACAAAAGGAACCGCAAAAAAAATGAGGTGGCATAAGGATGAACGAGTTGACGATGGAGTGTTACAACATCCTGCTGACTCATTGGCATGGAAAAGTTTTGATGAAAAATATCCAAATTTTGCTTCAGATCCTCGTAGTGTAAGACTTGGACTTGCTTTAGATGGTTTTAATCCTTTTGGTTCAATGAGTAGTTCATATAGCATGTGGCCAGTTATCTTGATTCCATATAATCTTCCCCCATGGCTATGCATGAAACAATCTAATCTTTTGTTGTCTTTACTTATTCTTGGACCAAAAGGTCCTGGTATGGATATTGATGTGTATCTCCCCTTTGATTGATGATTTGAAAATCTTATTGGGGGGTGGAATTGAGACTTATGATGCTTTTTATGAAACAAAATTTTCAATTACATGCTTCTTTGTTGTGGACAATCAATGATTTTCCTACTTATGGTATTTTATCTGGTTGGAGCACTAAAGGTAAATTAGCTTGTCCAGTTTGTCATGTGCATACTTGTTCTGCTTACTTGAAACATGGTCGAAAGCAATGCTATATGGGTTATCGTAGGTTCTTGGAGATAAATCATCCTTATCGTCGAAATAAAAGTTTTTTCGATAACACAAAGGAAGAAAGAATTGCACCACATGCTTTGAGTGGTGAAGATGTGCTTGTGCAACTTAATACCTCTTCACAAATTTCAGTCAATGACAACACAAGAAAAAGAAAACGAGATATTGAAAGATATGATAATTGGAAAAAGAAAAGTATATTCTTTGAACTCCCATATTGGAAGACTTTATTGTTGAGACATAATTTGGATGAGATGCACATTGAAAAGAATATTAGTGAAGGTGTGTTAGGTACGTTGTTGGATATTGAAGGAAAAACAAAGGACACCCTGAAATCTCGATTGGACTTTCAAGAAATGAAGATCAAAAAGTCCCTCCATCCCATAAAAATTGGGGATAAATACATACTTCCTCCAGCAAGTTATACAATGTCTAAGGCGGAAATGATTCAATTTTGTCAGCTTAACAAAGAAGTTAAGTTTCCTGATGCTTACGCTTCTAACATCAGTCGTTGTATCAAGGAAGCTAAAATTTTTGGGCTTAAAAGTCATGATCATCATGTTCTTTTTCAGCGTATTGTACCACTTATTATTAAAGAAATTTTACCGAAAGATGCACATGACCCATTAATTGAATTGTCATTGTTCTTTAATGATTTGTGTTCTAAAGAGTTATCTATGGAGAAGCTAGAACAACTAGATAAAAGAATGCGAATGACATTATGTAAATTAGAACGTGTGTTCATGCCGATGTTCTTTGATGTTATGGTTCATTTGGCAAATGAGGCGAAGTTGGGTGGTCCGGTTCAATTTCGATGGATGTATTACATTGAAAGGTTGGTTTCTTACTTTTTAAATCTATTCTTTTAATTTAAATTTATTAAAATATTAATATTTTTTTCATAGATTTTTGCGAACCTTGAAAGGTTATGTACGCAACAACTATCGTGTAGAAGGATCAATTGTTGAGGGTCATATTGCAGGGGAGTGCATTACATTATTCTCTAGATATTTGAGTGATATGAAAACGAAGCAAAATCGTCTAGATAGGAATCCTAATTCTTCTAACACTGATCCGAATAGCTTATCTATATTTAATTGTCATGGTAAACCACTAGCAGGGGGTAATTGGACAAATTTGAATACTTCTAAAATCAATCAGGCTCATTTTTACATTCTCCAAATTTTTAGGAAGTCAGACCTTGGATTGAGTAAGATATTTTTCACCTTTACATTATTTTCTTACAAACACTTAACAATTGTGTCGGATTTTTATTACTTTTTTGATTTTTTTTCAAAACCTCCACAATCTATAGGGAACATTTAGATATTTTAACAAAGGAGAATAGTAGAAATATAGCAAAGAGACACAAGAAAGAATTTCCTTTATGGTTTGAAAAAAGGTAAAATCTTTCATTTGATAATTTGTAAATTTATTTTTTAAAATAACATTAATTTTATTTGTGATTTTGTAATAAAAATACTACAGGTGATAGAATTAAAGAAAAATGGTGATAACCGAATTACTGAAGAATTACTAATTTTGGCAAGACCTCCATATCCTCGAGTTTTTTGTTATAGTGGATATATCTTGAATGATTCTCGATTTCAAACAATGGAATCTGAGCTAGGTTTGAAAACTCAAAACAGTGGTGTGGTTGTGAAGAGTGATGAACATACAGGAAATGTTGATTATTTTGGAAGTATAAGAAGAATTTTAGAGATCCAATATATGAAAAATAAATCAGTTATATTATTTCAATGTGACTGGTTTAAAGTTCCTCCTCAAGGTCATAGTCAAAGTAGAGGTTACAAAAAAGATGAATATGGATTTCTCTGTGTAGATATAACACAACTTTATTACACAAGTGATCCATTCATTCTAGGCTCACAGGCTCACAGGCTCAATCAGTGTATTATGTGAAACATGGTCAAAGTGAAAAATGGCATTCAGTGATAAGGGTAAGACCACGGAATTTGTATGATCTTCCTGAACAAAAAGATGAAATGGAACCATATCAACTGATTGACTTGGTTGAAAGAGGAGAAACAAATCAAGAAGTAGAGTTGGAGAATGATAACATCAGAATAGAAAGAGAAGATATTGATGGAGTGAGTGTTGAAGCACCTTTTCTCAATAATGAGGAAAAAGTCGACTTAGTAGTTGTAGATGAGCCTGATCATGAAAATTTAGATGACTTCAGTGATTCTGCAACAGATGAAGATACTAGTGAATATGATGAAGTTGAGGATGATGATTGGTTTTGATTTTCAACTTGTCATAAAGATAAACCGTAGAAGTTTTGTTTTTCACCTTACCGAAATAGTTAATTTCTATTTTATACTTTTCCCATATTTATTTATCTTCTTGCTTAAAAGCTTTATTGGTTTCTCTCGATTTTTAAACATTATTTGTTTATCAATTGCTATCTTTTACTTTCATGATTTGTACTTTTGACTAGTCTTTATTTATATAATATTATAGTATGTTGCAACTAATCATGTAGTGGGATTTTACTGGGTTTGTTGATATTGTGGTTGCAGCCAATCATGATGCAAAATATGCATATTTCTAATAATAGTGAAACTGCCGATGTAGGTGCAATCCCACCTCCAGGTAAGTTTGTTAAATTGAATCTCTTCAAAATCTCTATATCATATATGTTTTATTTATATAAATTTTAATACCTTTATGTATTGTTAAAGAAAAAAAGAGAAAGGGAAGAGGAAAGACAACAGGGCTTTCAACCCAAAAGAAACGTAAAGAAAATGACAATGGAAAATTGAAGGTGATTTTCCCACTAGATCGAACAGTTATGGTAGGTCCTGGAGCTAAAGATTTTATTACCGAGCTCTCAGTGAAAGTTCTTCACAATGCTAGACATGACGTCAAGAATTGGAAGGGAGTTCCTGATCTAGCAAAGAATAGGATTGTTGCTTATATGCTGGTAATGTACTTTGCTCTTTGTCTCTTTTTTGGTTGAAATAGTAAATGGTTAGTAATGATATTTCTGATTATCTAGTTCTCTGTCTCTTCTGTCTTGTCGAAGAAGTTCAGCTATTTGGCTTTCTTTTGCATTATAGTTGTAATTCTGATTATCGTCATAGCTCTCTGACTACTTTGTTCGTTGAATTGGTAAATGATTAGTACTTGGCCTTCTTATGCATTGTAATGTGCAACAACTGATCCTTCAATGTTATTTTTCTTTTTTTTTCTAGGATCTGATCATTTTCTAACTGATAACCATTAACAAGATTTTGTGTTATTCATAACTTGAAATTGAAAGTTTAAGCTAGCTATTGATAGATAGACAATGCCTAAATCATTAGTTGTGTTTCTTATTATCGTAGCTCTCTGTCGTCTTCTTTTGTTGAAATGGTAAATGGTTCATAGTAGTGTTTCTGGTTTTCCAGCTCTCTGTATCTTTTTGATGTTGTTGTTGAAATGGTAAATGTTCAGTAATGGTAGTTCTAGTAATGTAGTTCTCTGTCTCTTTTATCTTGTCGAAGAAGTTCAGCCATCCATGTGGTTATTTTAGCTGTGATTTTGTTTCATCTCCTCTCGCCGAGAGCCCTGTTTGAGATTAGGTTTGCTTGGAGCCTTGTCTGAGACCTCTATTAACTTTGATAGTGTCTTTTTTTTTGGTAAGTAAATTTTAATACTAAAGTGAACAATTCAAAACAAAACCATCCAGTAGGCTTGGACAAGTAGCCCTAAGCTCTACCAAACATCACATTCTAGTAACTATCCCTATGCTTAAGGATATACATTAAGTTGTTGTAGTCTTCCACCTAATCTAGCATGCTGAGATCCTCTTCCATGTATATCTCAAATGATACGTCTAATAATACTCTCCTCAGATGTCTGTTTATTTTGAAAGATCCTGCAGTTACGTTCCATCCACAAGTAATAAATGATCTATAATGTAGTGTTTCTTCTAGCATTTGATCATTTCTTTAATGTATTCCTCGCCGATTTTGTATCTATGGCATATTTTTCTCTCCTGTTTATCTCTATATCTTATCAAATGAAATTCGTCAGCTTCTTCATTATTTATTCTTCAACTGTGGCTCGAGAAAAGATTGTTGGAAATCTTACATTTTTCCATCACAACCTGTTTTGAAAAAATAATAATTCATTAGTTGATCAACTGTAAATGAACTCAGGAATAGTGATAGCATGAAATAAACCATAGTACTACCTCTAATAAGTCAGATATCAATAGAGGATGTTCAACTATATCTCCAAATTCCGGTTCAGTAGCTACTTGTTTCTCCAAAGTTACTTCCAAGTTTTGTGAACTAATATTTCCAGTTGATGTTGAGACCATTAACTGTTAAAAAAGAACACTCCATGTGCAGATTACTTAGAGGAACTGTGGGGCATTATGAAAAATTGTTAACTTGTTCCAATCTCAACCCTCCTAATTTGTGAAACGATAGCATCTCCCACGACCATAGCCAAAAGAACAACACCAACTCATTTCAGACACCCATGTCCATGAGACAACCTTGTTAACAACATTTTATAGTACTTTTCTGTATTTTTGAAGTGCGACTGGAGGTCTGAGATTGTGGCCTCCTACATTCAGTATTGCACCAACAATGACCCAGCCAATACTTATAATATTACCAAACAAAACGCTAAATGCCACAAAATCATCCTAGCTGCCTCAGGAACCAAATCAAAGGTCCGTGTAGATGAAATTCGGCATTCTAGAGTTAACCGCGCTAACGAAATTCCATTCGGAGCGTGTTTAATAAGAAAGCTGATCGAAGGAAAATTTTTCGTAAAACTCCAAAGCTAAAACACCTAATTACACTAAATCCAAATAAAAGCCTCAAAATCCGAACCGATCATTACACTAGACCAAAATTATCCTTTTGAAGCTGATGGAACTGATAGAATTCTGATTCGACATCTGAATCTCCGAATGTTGACTGAAGTCAACTCTTTCAAGCATTAAGCCTCCAAAACTCAATAACTCGCACCAAACTAAACCGAACACTTAGGAAAGCATGCCATACAACCCAACACCATATAAAAGCTATAAAGAAACTACGAGAAGGGGTAAAGTAGAAAAAGCATGCCAAAAACACAAAAATTACCTCGATGATCATTACACTAATATTGTTCTAGTATGTGCTGAATCCAATCAATGGTCAAGGAGAATCAAAGAGCTTATAGCTTATGAAAAGATTTGAGTGATAAATTTGATATAGCAGATGTTAAAATTTTGAGAACTACAGTTGGGTTGGAAACTAACTAAGAAACATTTTATTTAGCCTTAATTATTATACTATTTTGAATGCAGGACACCTTTCAGCTTCCGGACATACAACACAATCGGGATACCATTCTTCAAACAACAAAAAATTTGTATCGATATCGTCGGAGTAGACATCATGACCATTTCAAGAAATTTGCTACAAAAGAAGAGAGTTTGCAAACATACCAACAGATGTTAATGAAGCTGAATGGAAATTCTTGGTAGACTACTTCAGCTTTGATGATTTTAAGGTATTTAAAAGTGAAAAATTTAACCTTTTATATTTTTTTTGGTAATAACTGTGAATACTACTATTACTCCAACATGAAAAATTCAAATTTACAACCTAAAGAGCACCTTTTGTCCCAACCACCTCCAAGAAGAGGTTTAGGACTATCCAGGTCTCAATCAAAGCTATTCAAGGAAAATAAAACATAAGCTATTACCAAATACAGACAAATTCATTCTTTTGATCTAACCTGTTTGCTCTCTAATTAGTCTTCTCAACAGAATCCGACACCTTGCATTCTGGAGAATGGCTATTTGAGCTCTCACTTCTTTCTGTATTTGTACAATCGCAAAACTTGTACTCACATCTATGCTTTGAAAAATCTTTCAATTTCTTGCTTTCCATGTGTGATAGATCATTGCCTCCCATATTGCTAGCAAATTTTTTATTTTCTTCCATTCCCTTTATTTCAGCCATTTTAGATCCTTCTGAACCATTTAGACCTCTGTCCAGTTTGTCAGACCATGTCGAACTGCAGTAATCCAGTCACACTCGGAGAATAGGTATTGAGGAGTTGCTACTACCCCTTCCAAACAGAGACAACACTTTGTATCCTCCACATGAATGTTCACTCGCATCATTCTAGACTTGGTAAGCAGTCTGTTCTGATTTGCTAACCATAAGATAAATCTATGTTTTGGCTGTAAATTTTTGTCCATATAAGATTTGCTTCCCATAGCCTGTGGTTTGAGTCCCTATCAGTGCATTATAGCTCCTTGTGACTGAATAAGTGCCACCTTTTGTCAACTTCTACTTGTCATTTTTGTACCAATCTGCCATCTTATGGTTTTCAGAGAGGTCAACTTCCTCCGGTACCAACTACAGTCAGTAGGAATGTGATTCCTGATATTTCTATATTGCTTTATATACACTCCATGTACCCATTTTTACCTAGAGAATGTCTTGCTTCTCTGAAACCTGCCATAATAATGTGCCAACTGAAGCTTCATTCCAGTTTCTGCATCTCTTAACAATTAGTCCTCCGAATTTCTTTGGGAGGCACACCTTGTCCCAGGCAACCATAGGAGCCTTTCTTTGTGATCTGCACTACTTCCCCATATAAAATCTTTGCATTTTCTATCCATAGCCTTGAGTACTCTTTGAGGTAAGATAAAGACTCCACCCCAAAAGTTAAGTATCACAAAGAAAACAACATTGACTATTTGTAGTCTTCCTGCATTAGAGAGCTTCCTAGCATAAGCATTACTTACCCTTTTAGTAATCTTCTCCATAAGTTGATGACACTCCATCTTACCCTTTCAGTAACCTTTTATATTGTTTGTTTTGTTTTTTGACTTGTTATATACTTAGATCAAAATAAATTTCTAAACTCAACATCAATGCAGAAAATGAGTGAAAGAAACAAAAATAACAAGGCAAAACAAGAAGTGAATCATATTTGCGGCAGAAAAACTTTTCAAGCAGTGTCTTATGAAGCGATGAGATATATGTAAATTATTTTGATCGATTATTGTTACAATTTCAACAATAACATAATTTCATTTGTTTTGATAGAGGGACACAACCACTGGAAAAGAGCTGAATTTTCAAAAACTTTGGGAAATAACTCACATGAAGCCAAATGGGCAATGGGTTACTAATACTTCTGCTGAAGTGAATGTACTTTTTTTTTACCTTTATTCATAGAATGAGTTTATTTAAATAAATACGGAGAGCTAGTATAACCTTTTTTGTAGGATAAAGTGAAAGATGTTGTTGCCGAAAAAATTCAAGAAATTGAAGAGGGTACAAATGTGGATCCTATTATTAATGTTGCTTTTGTGCAAATAATGGGAGAAAAATCAAAGTACATTCTTGGTCAAGGATATGGAATTAAGTCAGCAAGTAGAATATCTAGAATAAAATTCAAGAACAACTTCAAGCACAACAAAAGGAAGTAGAAGAAGAACGTCGTAAACGAGAGAGTATAGAAAGCAAGCTAATGGAAGTTAAGAATCAACTTGAAAAGGAGCGAAAAAACCAAGAAGTAATGAAAGTTCGTTTAGTGCATGACCAAAAATTGTTAAAAGAGAGCATGATGGTGCTAGTATCTCATTTGCAGAATCCCAAGGTATTTGTTTATAGTATACATCGCTAAATTAGTAGATGCTACATTACTACTTAAATTTTTTTCACTCTCACTATACATCTTCACCTCTTCCTCGTTCTATTCTTCTTTTATCGACATACTAAGTTATTAATTTGTACCATATTTAACAAAATGGCCTTCCTGCTTCGATTTTCAATATCATTACAACTTCAACTAATTCAAAAGGCAAGTCTAATGAATAACAATTGGGTAAGTAAATGTCTCATATCTATTTTTTCTATTCTCAAGGGTAAAAATTTAGACTTGCATTGGCTGCTGGTAGGCGTGCTTGATATGATCCTCTGAACACGACTTCTTGGATTATTTTCCTGATTACCTTTTGGGGAACCCTTGTTATTGTGAATCAGTTGGAAATTACCTCTCAATCACACATGCATCTTTTTAATGGAAAATGCATCCATTGCTGCAAGCTCCACCTCCCTTATGTCCGCTTCCTCTAACACCACCTATGAAGCCTGTTTTGGCGTGCATTTCTAGATAGAATTGCCCTTTATGTACTAGAAGTGGAACACTTGACCCATAACTTATCTTTTTTACAGCACAAATTTCATAGCAACTTGCATATAGCTATCTTGTTCCAATAGGCTACATCTAGGATGTTTAGTCCTCCTGCTTCTCTAGGTAAGCAAACTCTAATTACTATTATTATTACATGTTGAACTAGTGCTATTGTCGGGTATTGCTCATTGATCTCAAAACATATGTTGTTAGTTTGTTCGAGCATCACATCTGGTAATTAGATGAAAATAGTATATGTTGCTGAAAATTTGTTTTTGTTTACAAGTATATGTTGCTGGTAATTAGATGAAAATAGAGATTGTTCTTTATTGTTAACATTGACTTCCTATATTATTATTGGAATAGATTTTTCCTCTCCTTGTGTCAGTTGTATCTCTATGCATATCCATCTATCATTTCAATTACAACAAAAAAACACAATATGTAATAAATATATTTTAGATATATGTTTACTTTGTATTGATGAGCAGTTGCAGGAAGATTTACATGGAAAGCAAAACCAAGAATCACAGATGCAAAAAGAATTGGATGACTTGAAAGATATCTTGACTCTTAAGTAGCAAAACTTAAAAATGGCTATTTATGATTGTGATAAATTCAGTTCATTGTGCAATGAAAAAGATGTAGAGCTTAAGGTATTTTTTTAATGTTATTAAATTTGATTTATTAAGGGGACAATCATTCATTTTACTACTCCATTCCTTATAGGCTGCCCTATCAGAGAAGCGAAGCATAGAGATGTGGCTTCCAAAGTTGAGTTCTCAAGGTTCAAAGAAAACTATTTCGAAAGAGTTGGTTGACGCAAATAATCAGGTAAAGCTATAAAATATTATTTGGCCTTTATATTTTGTCCAGATTAGTATCCATAAAGCAGAAACTCATGTGACTTCACTAATTGCAGGTCTTTGAAAAGATCCATGAAGATTTGAAAGCTCGTTTTATGTTGCGTACCGTAGAAGAAACAAAAAAGAGGCATTTGAGTGAAAAATCATCACTTCAGGCAAAAATTGTAGAGCTGGAAAAGAATAAATCAAGTGAGGTATGTTGCCTAAATATCTCTTGTTTTGCATTTTCAGCTCGAAAAGTTGTGAATCTGAGTCATACTGGTATTAGAGCACTTCCTTCTTCAATCAATAGTTTATGTCAACTACATCTCTAATACTACAAAATTGCAATGAGTTGAAAGAGTTACTAGATATTGGTAATCTTTGTCATTTGCAATTGCTTGATTGTGCATATGATTTGGCTGTCTTAGATCGACTTCTTTTGATGAGATATTGTCTGCATCTGATTTGGAGAGTAGTATGCCAGCAGGAAGTTGATTGTGAACAAGAAGAGTTTTGATGGATTAAAATCACTACACATAGAGAGTTCTTGTGATTTCACATTCAGCTATTATCTCTTTTTAAACTCAATCAATGTTCTTGGTCAGGTTTGATAAGAAGGGAAAAGGGAAGTCTCCAGGAAGCTGGAAACTGTTTAAAAAGTTTATTTCACAAAATTATTCCAAGAGATTAAGATTATACGTTTTACTTCCTTTTGTTTTTTTGACATTCTTGGGGTTGAAGGAAGTAAACAGATGATCCTTTGCCAAATCTGGAACATCTCACTCTCTCTTCTGTACATAATTTATAGTGCTTCTGATTTTGGTCATTTGCAAATGAAAAGGAGATTTATCAAGAGGGTTAAAATGTGTTTGGGTGTATTAGTGAGTTCATTCATGTGAATATCTCTGCTTTTTAGATTTATATTTGTGTATTTTATAACTTACTTTGTCAAATTATAATTATATTTATCTTTTATTTGCAGGATGAACATGCATAATTGAACCATTGCTTCAATACCAGTACTATTGGAAGATCGGACTATTCAAAAGTTATAACTAGTAGGATTAGAATATATATTTTTTTAATGAATTTTAGTCCAGTGGACCTTTTATTTATTCATAATCCCAAATACAAAAACAAATAATAAAGAAAAAGGGACATGCCCTATTACTTTGTCGGTCCAAGAACTACAGGTGTGAAGGTGTTTAGGAAACCATCTTCTTCTTTGTCTCAGGAGCCTCTGATTGTGATAACAACATGGATAGCATGGATCGCGTAAAAGCATTACAGGAGCTTGATGGACACAAAATCAAGAAGTACAATGTGTGGAAGGTCCATCTAAGTGAAGAGAAAGAAGAAAGAGCTCATTTGTGCAAATAGTCATCTCATAATTTCAAGAATTCACAAAAGAAGACAACCAAACAAGGCCCTTACCTAATTAAGGGTAAAATTGTCAAAGAAGTGTCTTCTTTACTTTATTTTCAAGAATTCACAAAAGAAGTCAACCAAATAAGGCCCTTACCTCATTAAGGGTAAAATTGTCAAATAAGTGTCTTCTTTATTTTATTAGTATAAATAGTAGTCTCTTTTATTTTGGAAGATTTAGATATATGGATTTTGAATGTGAAGTGAACAAACTCTTTCAAGAGTGTAATTTAAGGTGGAATCCCTTTAGGATAGCCTAGCTTAGTGTAGCTTAATCTAGATTAGTGATGGGTGGATTCTCATTGTTGATTTAGGACTTCTTAACCTTGATTTCACTTGAGATTGCTCATTTGTGGTTTTCAATTTGAGTTGTTTCTTTTCGAATTCAAGTTTCTCTTCTTCCTTGGTTGATTGTTTATTCAATTGCCTTTCTTTCTTCTCTTCTCATCTCTTATTTCTCATCTATCTTACTTTTGTATTGTTTCATTCCCCATTTGATTTCAATTGGTTTCATCCCCAATTGGAACCCTTATCAGATTGGTGCCTCCATGTTCATCTCTACTGAGTTTGCAGCTGAGGTAAGCATCAATTAACCTTCTCTCCATTGTTACGCCCCTTTTGCATTTGTAATTGTTGATGTCAAATCTGCTTCCATGAAGATCTCTTGAGCCAAGCGTACTCATGTCGGCGATTGCAGCTCTCAGATCCAGAACACTGGTGCTCCTAAAGGTCTCCACAACACTCAGGTTAGTTGATTTTGTATCGTACACCACTAAAACTTGTATTATTTCTCCATTTCTGTACATATTCTCTTTGCAACAATAATGAAAAAGCTTTTCCTTTGTATCTGCTATCTGACTGAATGCCCTATGTTACTCCCATGTATATGATGTTGTTCTATTTTTGATTGGTCTAGTTCAGATTCTCAATGAAGGAACTTGAGCCTTGTCCATGTTCAAAATGCATTTTCCTTTCATAGGTTATGAATGTGTTGAACTGAACCAATCCTACTGCTCCTATCACTGCGTTAGCTATGAAATCTGCTAAATTGTTCCCCTCCCTCGGTGTATGTTGAATCCTTTCTTTGGTGATCTCCATTAAAACCCTACATTCCTCCACCTGCTCGACTCTTTCCCAGGGAACTTTCCAAGAGTTCCTTAGACAATTAACAATGCTGAGAGAGTATGATTCCAGCCAAAACCCCTCTAATCCAGCCCTTTTACAGTATCTTAGGGCCTCCAATATTGCAATGATTTTTTCTTCCGTATTGGTTCTGAAACCAATATCTTCTCCCTGTGCATATAAAAGATTACCAAATTCATCCCTAATACAAAATCCATAAGCACTTTGTCCAGGATTCACTTTGCAAACACCATCTGTATTCACTTTAATTTTATTCCTTGGTGGTGGAACCCATCTTACATTCATGGCATAAATCTTAGGTTTGTATTCACTAAGATATTTGACTATATCCTACCATTCTGTAGGGATTTTTTGCATCCAAGGGTATTTCAACTTAATGAAAAGGTGTATCTGAACTCTGATCTGCTCTTTCATCTGATTATAACTGCATTTTCCTCCATGTTTGATTGTGTTCCTTCTCCTCCACAAAGCCCACATTATCATTGCTGGAACTGCTCTCTGAATTGCCATTAGCTTTACGTTAGCATCTTTGGTCCACCATTTTGTGATTAGATGTTGCAAATGCATGCCTTCTATGTTTATACCTGCACAAGTAGCAAATTGCTTCCACAACCTATTGGCTATAGAAGCTGTTAGAAAAAAGGTGGGTCATAGTCTCATGTTTGCTTTCATCACAACACCAATATTTTGAGACAATCTGTATGTTCATCCTTTGCAAGTTATCATCTGTAACTACTCTTCTTTTCCATACCCTCCACAAGAAGAAACATAATTTAAAAGGCATTTTGGGATCCCAAATAAATTCAAAGTCTCTTCTTTTCTCCTTTTTATTCCTTAAACCCTCCGAGGCAGATTTCACAGTGAATTCTCCATTCTTTTCCAACATCCACCATGCTTTATCATTCCTCCCCTCAATTAACTCTGGTTTAACATTATCTATTATACATTCTGTTATTTCTTTCGACAAGTGATTCAGAAGCTTATGTTTATCCCAACTCCCATTATGAATAAACTCTTTGACCTCTATTTCTTCTTCCTTAGCATTGTCCCCCTCTATATAGTATAGAGCCCCTAGCTTTGTCCAATTGTCATACCAGAAACTTGAAGACCCATCAATGGTTTGCCACCAAATATTATGTTCCACCTCTTCCCTGATCATCACCATCTTCCTACAAATATGAGATCCCCCTAAGCTTTTGGCCATTATAGGATGGTCTTTCTTGCAGTATTTGTTCCACATAAATGCACTCCACAGTGAGTCTGTAGATACCCTGAACTTCCACCATAGTTTAGCAAAAAGTGCATTGGATATGTCATGCAGTGATGTGAAACCCAAGCCACCTTCTTCTTTTGTACTGCATAAGTCCTCCCATGCTACCCAATGCTTACTTCTTATACCTGCAATGTTGCTCCAAAAAAACTTTGCAAATATCATATGTAACTGTATAATAATCCCTTTAGGTGGATTCGTTGCAGTTAAAAGATATACATGCATTGATTGGAGCACATGAGCTACCAAAATGTATCTTCCCCCAAAAGAAAGTAGTTTGTTCTGCCACAATAATATTCTCTTTCTCATTCTTCAGCAGCTCTTCAAAATGATCTGATCTTCTTCTCCCATAAAATATAGGACATCCCAAATAAGTGAAAGGAAAAGATCCCTGACCTATTCCTGTCAATTTCCTTATTCTTGAGCAATCTGCAATAGGCACTTTCTCATGAAGATATATAAAACTTTTAGATAAATTGATCAGTTGGACAGAAACATATTCATATTCTCTTAGCACCTTCATCATCTTCTTTATAGATCTATGATGCCCAAAAAAAAAAAATAGTGTCGTCAGCATATGACAGATGATTTATGTCTGGGCTCCACTTGGGCATACCATATCCTCTGTAATCTGGATCCTTATGCAGTTTATTCAGACCTCTTGCTAAAACTTCAGCAGCAATGATGAATAGAGTGGGAGATAATGGGTCTCCTTGTTTCAATCCCCTAGTGGATTTGAAAAAACCTTGTTTTTGCCCATTAATTAGTATAGAATACCAATTATTAGTTAGTAACCTCCAAACCATATCAATCACTCTTTCCCCAAAACCAAATTTTCTCAACACTTTTCTTAGAAACACCCAAGACACCCTATCATATGCTTTAGTCATATCCAACTTAACTACAATATTATGCAACTTCTTTCTTCTGTTAATGTCCCTAACAATTTCTTGAGCTAACAACACATTCTCATAAATGCTTCTCCCTTTTACAAACCCCGCCTGATTGTTTGAAATAATCTTGGGAAGCATTGAGACAATTCTTTCATGAAGCATTCTAGAGATTATTTTATTAGAAAATGTACTTAGAATAATTGGCCTTAAATCTGAAAAAGTCACCACTTTTTCTTTTTTGGGAATAAGCACCAGATTAGTGTGAGTAACATACCTTGGCAACTCTTGTCCAGCAAAGAATGTCTGCACCATTCTAGTGATATCCTTGCCTAAGATGTCCCAACATGTCTGAAAGAACAATCCAGAAAAGCCATCAGGTCTACTAGTGTTGTCTCTATTTAAAGCATCCACCACTATCTTTACTTCATTCTCTGTTGGTGGTTTACTGATACTGTCATTGTCCTCTTGTGTGATCAAAGAAGGAATATTCTGCAGCATGTTGTAATCTCTGTCTCCCCTCACCTCATTAAATTGCCCATTAAAAACTTTGACAGCTTCTTCCCCAATGTTCTGTGTACCACTAATGATATCTCCTTGATCAGTGTGGATCTCCTCTATATTCATCCTCTTCCTTCTGCCTTTCACATAGGAGTGGAAGAATTTTGTATTTTTGTCCCCATTCTTGAACCATCTCAATCCTGACTTCTGCGACCAATATTCTTTCTCAAGATTTAAGTATCTAATAAGCTTTGCCTCTGCCTTCTTCAATTCTTCCCTTGAATTCTCATCAGGCCTAACCTCTAACCTCTAGTTGAGCTTCTTTGGTCTGAATAATATCCTCTAATGTAGCAATTTGCTGAAAAATATTCCCATATTCTTTTTTGCTCCATTTTGCCAGAGCAGCCTTTATTTTTTTCATCTTTGCATGTACCTCTGTAAATGGGGACCCTACAAAATCAATCTTCCAATTATCCTCTACAATTTTCTTGAACTCTTTGTGTTTTGTCCAAAAATTCAAAAATTTGAAAGGCTTAATCACTGGTTCACTATCTGTGTTGCATTTAACCAGTAAAGGTGCATGATCTGATCCTTGTCTCAACAGGTGTGTTACTTCTGAAGCTGGGAGTAACTCAAAAAACTTTTGATTGCCCATTATTCTGTCCAATCTTTTAAATATGCAAGCCTCCCCTATTCTTCCATTCCACCATATATATTTACTCCCAGTGAATTTTATCTCCTCAAGTGCATAACTACTGAAACATTGCTCAAAATCAATAGTCTCTAAATTTGACACTGGTAGCCCTCCAAGCTTTTCCTCTTCATTTCTTATCACATTAAAATCCCCACCTACCACCCAAGGCAAGTGATTGCCTTCAATAACATTCTCCAAATCTTCCCATAATTCAAGTCTTTCTATTGCACTGCATCTAGCATAAACTACTGTCATTAATATCTGCTTTTGACTGCCAGTGTGAGTAAATCTAACAGTGATTTGTTGGATAGTGTCTGATAAGATGTGTCCCTCCCACTCTTTATGCCAGAATATCCAAAGTTTTGAAGAACAGTTAACTAAGGCATTTCTTAGTCCTATTCTCCTCCTGTAACTCTCTACTTTTGATGGATTTTGAAATGGCTCAAAGAGAGCAATATATGAAAAGTGATGTCTTCTATTAAGATCTAGTAATCTCTCAAAAACATTTTGAGTATTCACTGATCTTATATTCCAAAAGATGATGTTGTCTATCATAGATCACAAGATGTTTTCCTCTCCCTACTACTCCTTGTTTGCACCTGTAAAGGTACTGTAATCCTTGGTTTAGCTCTTCTTAGTCCGCTTCTCAGTCTGTCCAACTGTCCAGGTGAGAAATCACCCTCTTTGTCAATGCTTTTAATATTTTCCTCCATCTCTTCATCCTCCTCCTTGTTTCTTAGAACACTAATTTCCTCACTATTTGGATCTTCTGGCATCCCATTAGTGGCTGCTACTGCTTGAACTTCTTTGCAAGGAGTTGAATTCCATGCCACTGGTTCACCACTTGGATTTATGTTTATATCACCCTGCATTTCCACCAACTATTCATGTGACTTCCCTAATTTATTAGTACTCTGTACACTCTTTTCTATTTCTTGTTCATTGTTTTTTCTCCATCGCTCCCCAATGCTTTTTTGCCCACTTCTTCTCACAGGTGATCTGATTTGTTCATGGTTGTTTTGATTTGTATCTTTCTTCTTGTTGTTAGTTTCTGATTGTTCTGATTGCATCTCTCTCTGCTTCTCTACTTCTTCCCCTTTATCTTTTTCCTGACTGACATTGTCCTCTTTCTGTGTTCTGGATTCACTTTGTCCTTCGTCCACCTCTAGTGCAATAAATTTGTTCACAATAGTTACAACACCTTCCACCTGTGGCCTAATTTTTTTGTGCCACTGTTGTGCCACCCCTATCCTCTTTTGTTTTACTCCCCTACCAAATCCATTTTTCAGCCTATGCTCCTTGAATATTTGTTCATCATCATTCTGTTGGCTCTGGATGTCTTTTCCTTTTCCTTTATCATCTTTCCTCTCCCCCTCAAGCATTTTGTCTTTATTATCTTTGTCCTCCTTGGGATATAATTCTGGATGCACAATATAACAATCATTTTCATCATGTCCTTGCAATTTGCAAGTTTTACAATATTTAGGCACATAGTCATATTTTATTCTAATCCATTTATCAACTACATCTCCTGTAATTTGTTTCCTGACCCCTATCTTGATCCTTTTTGGAAAATCACTTAATAAATCCACTTCCACCTTTACTCTTGCACAACTGGGTCTTGATTGGTTCTTGGTGGCCATATCTACCTGTAGAGGTTTACCCACGGCTGATGCCAATGAGAAAATAGCTTCTTTAACAAAAAAATTTGGGGGTAACTCTGGGAAAGAAATCCAAGCTATGGCTGTTGTAGTTTCTTCCTCCGGGTCAAAAAGTGGGTCCCACTTTAGTGTTCTCATTGGGTACGACCACCCTTTATGAGTTATGTAAAACATTGGCTTTGATAGTAAGTTTACGTAGTCCTCTAAGAGTGAGGCCCTTATCAGCACATATATATTGCTCAATAAACCAATTTTACATTCTCCTTTCAAGTTACATTGTTTGGGGATTAACGATCTGAGTTCCTGAATCTCCGGCCATCCATATGAAAATTTTCCAAGTATGGCATATTATAGGTTCTCCTTAATTATCATTTGTTCTACTTCCTCCGCATCCCAAATAACTCTTGGTTCTCCATGCAAATATGTAACAGGTTTGAGCGTTAAAGGGATTGATGGTGTTGACTTCGTGATATCTGGGCGCAAGGCTCCCAAAAAATTCAAAGCAGTATGTGGGAGGGACTGGTTGGTGTGCGGCGCAACCTCTCCCGATGGAGGCTGTCCGACCAACATGGTAGCCATGCCACTGGCAACGATGACTATCAAGGTGTTGCTAGGGTTTTTGCTATCACCTCGTAGGATTAGAATATAATGAATGACTTGCTTATTATTTTTTCTTACAAGTACAAACATATGTAGAAGTATTTAGTTCTTTGTAATATCAATCTTATATTGACATATTTGCAAATTTATATAATTCTTAATATAAATATTTGTGAAAATTTTCTAAAAGAAAAGTGTATTGTGTATATAGCAGCTATTCACAAATTGTTGCTAAAAGTGTAGAAATATTTGTATAAAATTTCTAAAAAGAAAATGTGTATTATGTATTTAGCAACAACTCACAAATTGTTGGTAAAGGTATATAATAAATATGTTTATTGCAATAAAATTTATTGTTGCTAAAAGCCTTCCCAACACATTACTAACTAACTTTTTGTCAATTTTTTACAACCACTGATATTGTTGGTAAAAAAGTTAATTTGTGGCAACACTAAATTTTGTTGCAAAAATTTTTATGAGCCACAGCTATATTCATGTAAGGCAACAATTATTTTGGTTGCAATAAGTTAGTTTTTGGCATCAATATATTTTGTTGTTGCAAAAACTTTTTGCATCAGTGTTTATTGCAACAATTTTTATATCGTTGCCAAAAGTACTTTTTGCAACAACATCCTATATATAGCAACAAAACTAATTGTTGGGAAATGCCTTTTTTTCTTGTACTGTAAGCTCTACAAAGAGGCATGATCTGAAACGCATACCATTGAATTAAAAAGGAAATCACACCCACACATGATAAGAATAACAAGACAGTGAAGTTTTTTCAAAAATACTTCGTAGCCTCCCCCTCATAGGTGTGGTACGCTTCACACTCATGAAAGGGACTCTATTGTGTGTGGCTTTTCAGACATCCTAGGACTCCTAAACCTAATGCTCTGATAAAAAGTTTGACATTCCCCCAGGCTACCTCGTGGATGTAAACACAAGATCTAGGATCACAAGTGACCCCAAGTTAACCTTGAGCTGGCATATCAAAAGCATACTTTAAACAACTGAACAAAAGATACTATGTAGAAGCTTAAAACATGAGACAAACTGAATAATGGGGAATACCCAAAATAGGTCTGAATATATAAATACTGAACAAGAGTTAATGATACTGGACTATAACTCAATATACTAAAGCTGAATCTATCTATGTCTAAAATAAGCCTCTAACTGACTAGAGATGATGGAACATGCCCCAAGCTAACTCTAGTAAAACTGAAACTAAAATGAAAGACTGAAATAGAAAACATGTTTATTGTCCTTGAGGTATGAGGATTCACCACTGATGTTGCTGAATACGGATCAGGAACCAATCTACACGTGATCTGAATGCTGAGGACCTTGACCTATATCATGAAAAGATGTAGCGCAGAGCATGTGTTAGTACATGAAAGGTACTGAGCATACAGGATAGGATAAAGTTGAACAAAGCGTACTGAGTAATGTCATAATCTGAACATGATAACGATACTGAAATACATTGAATATGAACTAAATTGAATGCAATGACCAAGTACATAACATGTTGAGACTGAATACTGAAGTATGTTTGAAATCCTAGTCAATGCACCGAAATATGACTGCGGGGGCTACTATTAACCGACATAAAACCACGTGAACTAAATATGGAGTCCGATGTATATGCCCCATCGAGAGGACCCAATATACCTTGGCAGGGGTATAAAGACATGACTGGCGTGATCACTAAATCTGATGCCCAACAGAGGGGACCTGTCAACCCGCAGGTGCATGTAGTTTTGGGACTGTGAGGGTGACTGACCCTAGTCCAACTCGGTGTTAAGCCTACTCCTAACTAGAATTGTGTACAATAAACCATAACCAAAATATACTGGATAGCTCAACATTCTGACATGCTAATTGAAAATGAAACATTTAAGTACTGATAATGAAGCATTTGAAATCTGAGGGATGTATATTTGTATATCTGTCCTAGCTAGTGTATTTCATAAACTAAACGAATCTGCACAACTAGGGTTCTGAGTTTCATGCAAAACGCTAAGCAACATTGTTACAAAGACATGATAATCAGAGTAAGAACACTACAACAACTTTAAACACAATAATTTCTCTAGAATTCAAGAAACCTTAGGTCTAAACAATATGAAGGGAATCAAGAATCTGACTCAATTCTAGGGACCCAATGGGTGAAAGGAACCCACTAGTAAAATTCCACATACCCGGTAATGAATTTCATGAAAAAATCTTTAGATTTTGGGGCTGGAACAGAAGAAAACTTGCTGCGTTCTTGGCTGGGTTGGGTCGCCTCTTTCTCCTCCACTCATTCTTAACTTGGATGAATTTGATGATTATTTGGTTATGTTCTGACTAGGTGAATAAGTTTAAACAGACCAAAATGACATAGTTTAGGGATTAAACAACGTAGTTTAGGTGCCCAATGCATAGGGGAAAAGACCAAACGACCCATGACTTAAAAGTTCTCGGGGCTACCGATGGACCGTGGACTAATCTACGGTCTGTCCTGGTCAATCGTCGTTCGGCTTCAGAGGATAGGTTTGAGGGTCACGATTGACGGACCTGGACCACGATCGGTGGTCTGACCTACGGTCCGTAGGTTTGGCCTTGGGTTGTGCCTTTTCTGAAATTTTTTGGGCAGGTTGCAGGTGGTCAACCATGGACCCCACCTACGGTCCGTGGTTCAACCTAAGGTCCGTAGGTGGCCTCCGTAGGGGCACCTGCAAATTCTGAAAAACTGGAATCCTTATACTTTCTGAATCTTGGGTGTTACAACATATACGTCAAACTAGTAATGTATCAATTTGTAATCAGTAATGTATCACGACTCATTTATTATTATACAAATTCAAAAATTTTAAAAACAGACGGTATGCATAACAAATCCAGACAACTTCACCAGTTGATACATCAAAACTTTGTATCTCGCCAACATTCTAATCTGTTGTATCAATACAAAGGGGATACATAACAAATCCAATGTCACGACCCGAGAACACCCCCAAGTTGTAACACAGCGTACTCGACCCCGAAGGGGTCTAACAGAAGACTCATAGCATTCTTGAACAGAAGAACATAGGAAAATAGAGAAGAATTAAAAACTTTCCTTTAAAATCGCAAAGACTTTCATTAAAAAGCAAGCGGAAGACTTTCTAGACATTGCACACTATGTCTCAAACCATCTAATACTTTGAATACAACATTGGGACTTAGCCCATACAAAAGCTTTAAACATAACTAAAAGACATAAAAGGAACATAATAGGTTTTGTCCTCGAACTATAAGGACTCACCAAGTCTTCATCTCCAAGCACCTTAGAAACCTACCCTTCAAGCATAGAACACCAATATCTCCAAACCCTACACTTTGGTAAAAAGGGAGAAGAAATATGGGTTAGCACATTAGATGTACTAAGTATGGAAGCCATGCAAAAACATGCTTAAAACGGACATTTTCTTAGATAGTCATGAAATATGCCATTTTGATAAAAACTTTCATGAACATAAACATAAGAGGCATAATATTCAATCACAACCAACATACAAGTCATTTAAACCACATCAGAACATAATCATCATATAAACATTTACCTTCACACTAGGTCTTCACCTCAAGTACCGCTCAAGCTATACTTTGTGCAATGTCTGGATAGCGTCCCATACCACCATCCATACCAAAGTACCACCTTAAGGTCACCAAAAGTGAACTTACCATTCAACCTTTCCACCTTTACACAATAAAGCATATAAGAGACATAAATATTACATAAGTCGCATCATCACACTAAAACCAACATCTAAGAGAACTCTAAGTCATACTTGTGCAATGTGCAAGTAGCATCCCATACTATTACTCACACTAAGTACTACTTTGAAGTCACCATAGACAAGGCACATTCATATTAAACAAGTCATCACAAGGAAGTAGCTCATAATACAATCCAAGTATAGCATGCATCATCTCATTTAAGCATAAGTCACATTTTTCATTAACTTCATTACATTAAGAGCACCTTCATTCATTAGACATTAAATCAACCTTCTTCATTAGCATCATCATAAGAGCTCATTCATTCCATTTAACATTATAAAGGAAACACACCATGACCTCTCTCAAAGCCTACTTGTGCAATGCATAAATGGCGTCTCATACCACCACCCACACTAAGTAGTGCATTCTGAAGAAGTCATAGTTCATTAACATTCTTTGTGGGATAAGCCTTAACCGACATAGACCATGTGAGCAATTCATGGAATCCTGGTGTCACTCTCACCGGATAAGGGATTCCTACTTGCCTAAGGTAGGACCATTATTCTTTAGCTTAAGTGGATCCACTAGCTAGACCTATGTGAGCACATAGTTATGGGATAGGGAGATTGCTACTAGATACCCTGCCTCAACTCACGTGAGGGCATCCATCTCAAGAGATTGCTACTAGAAACCATGTCTCAACTTACGTGAGGGCTTCCATCTCATTTCAAATCCACTCGGTGCTTGGCATTATCCCCCACGGAGTACTTGACATTCATTACATCCGTTCATTATGGGATAAGAGATTGCTACTAGATACCCCGCTTCAACTCACGTGAGGGAATCCATCCCAACCCAACATTCATTCATTGGAAAGCTCATAGATTTAAAGATGAGAATAGCCTTTCACCTAAGAATCCCATATTATGAGAAAGTCCTTTCACAACATGTCTTTTCATTCATTATAGTATAATTGAGAATAGCCTTTCAATAGACTCAACATTCATTAACATTACCATAGAACTTCATTCATTCATTCATTCAAGTGTGTGTATGTGAGAATAGCCTTTCACATATAACCTCATCATTCATACAATTGCCTTCTAAACATGATTATAACTCATTCATAGGATCACACACACATAATTCTCATCATATTCATACATTTACCATTCATTCATTCATGAGTGTCAAATTGAGAAATAGCCTTTCAATAATAACACATTTACATTCTAGAAAAGATCATTATTCTATCATTTAAATCCCATGCATATCCTTCACATCGCATTCATATATATAACATCATGATAATACTTCAATTACTCACACTGTGCCTTCAAGGCCATGATCACATTGTACATAATAAGTAAACACCTCCACCTTTCAAGTGGATCAATATACAAAGTAAGTAAACACCTCTACCTTTCAAGTAGATCAATAGTTCAAGCATAATCCTGACTCAACATGAAATTAGGTCATCACTTGCCCTTTCAAGACCATGATCATATGTCACCAACAAGCCTTTAACTAATATAATTAGGCATGAATAGTGATTCAATTCAACAATCTAAATCAATTTAGGCATAATCCATCAACATTCATTCATGATCATCAAACCCACTTCGAAAGGTACAATTTAGGAATTGAGAGAATTCATGGGTTCATATAGTATTTTCATATTAAATCGTCAAATAAACATCAATATAATCATAATTTGTCATTAGAAACCATTTGAAAATGTTTGATGAAATAACCCATGAGATTGAGTAAAACCCTAGATTTTCATAATTTGAAATCTTCTTTGAATTGGCTTCTTGAATGGAAAATTAGACAAGGATCAAGACCACCATACCTTGCTATTGATTCCTCACGAAAATTGAAGAAGAAACACCTTGGAATCCACAACCCTAGCTTGAACTTGACATTGATCTCGAATGTAGTTTCTAGAGAGAAAACTTTAGGAGGGGAGGGGTTTTGAAAATAATAGAATGTAAAATAGAGTTTAACACTTTTAATACTCTTAAAATATTTTAACAAACCCAAAATAACCGTCCAAACACTTAACTAAACAAAGGGTGAATTTACCACTTCACCCTTCACTTGGCTATGTTACTTGACAGATTGCAGGCATGGTTCACGAAACCCCTATCTACGGACGGTGGATGGGGTCACGGACCGTACTGTCCTTCTGTCATCTGGGGTTGTGGCTTGCATTTAGGGGCCATGACCCATGGAGGCCATCCACTGGGAGTGGTCCCCTTCCGTAGGTCACCAAGTCCTTGGCAACAATCAAGTTTCCTTGGGGTCTTGGGGGTTAAATTTAGTGTCCTCCTCAAGGACCCTTAGGGTGGTCCTTGGGGAGTCGTACCTTGACGTTTGACCCCTAAACCCCTCACACATGACTCGGGATAACATCAAAAACTATAAACCTCACACCAAACTCAAATGCACACACATTAGGCTCTAGTTTCACTAGTTCATTTTTAGGGTCGTTACATTATCCCCCACTTAGGAACATTCGTCCTCGAATGACACTTTAAGCACATTAAGGGGTAACGACTCAAGACTAGCAGTCCACAATCATGCATGAAACATATATATAAATGCATAAACATAAGAGGAAACACCACTCCACATCAAAAGGCTCAATACAAACAAGAAGGTAGGAACTACATCTACAAACTCATTATGCATCAAAACTTCACATTTCTCATTTCATTGGAGGAACTTCCTTCTCCAAATCACATCATGCTCATCATAACATCATTAAGCACATTTAAGAAATTTTCTCATAAAAGAACATTTAGGCATGTTCAACATTTCACCTCATGAAGTATGTAAGTAACTCATACTAAATGCACATTCACATTCACATGAGAAACATAATTTATGAAATCTCATTTTTCTCATATAAACAAGAATTCATCATGAACATGCATAACATAAAGAGAACATGGCTCACAATATCACACATGACTCCATAACATGAAACAACCCAAAAGGAACTCTTTGTCTTAGGCTTGAATAGGCACATAAAAGAAGAGGTAAGAATATCGAAACTCTCAACAACCTTACTATTCAACATACTATCCCCAACTTAGGAGTAAACCCAACTAAGGAACCTTAACAAGACATTCTCAACTTACAAGAAACCATCAACATACCAGTACCTTTAAACTAGGAAGATCCTCATTAAGCAACTCTTGCTCACAATCAACCTTACCACACCACTCAAGGTCTCATATGAGTCTACCACATTGGGTCTAAACTCCTCAAACTCACCACACCTCATAAGGCATCACTCACACACCACAATTCATCAACTCTTTCAACATACCTCAAAACTCATCAGGACTAAGTCGAATTCTACCAACAACACACATATCCATAAAGCAACCCATTCATACTAAAGTCAACACCACAATATATCATCTCAATCTATCAAGTCACATAGCCATAGCTGGCATCATAACCAACTTTTTCTCTCCCTCAACCCAAGTAACACAAACCTTGCAAGGGTCATATTCTAAAGACCATCGGATAAGGAACAAGAGAGAGACATTATAGAGTTAAACTCTATGGCACAACTTGAAGAATGAATAAGTGAAACTTTATTAACACCCAATAGCCTCGTATTCATAATGTGGCGTGCTTCACATTATGAACAAGACTCTACTAGATGTGGTTTGAGACATCGTAAGACCATTCCAAAATTTTATGCTCTGATACCATGTTTGTCACGACCCGAGTGCACCCCTTAGTTGTAACACGAAGGGGAATAATACAAGCGTCATAGCATTCTTGAACATAGGTAAATAGAGAAGAATTAAAAACTTTCCTTTACAATTGAAAAGACTTTCATTAAAAAGTAAGCGGACGACTTTCTAAACATTGCACACTATGTCTCAAATCATCTAATACTTTGAATACAACATTGGGACTTAGCCCATACAAAAGCTTTAAACATAACTAAAAGACATAAAAGGAACATAATGGATTTTGTCCTTGAACTATGAGAACTCACCAAGTCTTCATCTCCAAGTACCTTAGAAACCTATCCTTCAAGCATAGAACACCAATATCTCCAAACCCTATACTTTGGTAAAAAGGGAGAAGAAATATGGGTTAGCACATTATATGTACTAAGTATGGAAGCCATGCAAAAACATGTTTAAACGGACATTTTCTAGATAGTCATGATATATGCCATTTTGATAGAAACCTTCATGAACATAAACATCAGAGGCATAATATTCAATCACAACCAACATACACGTCATTTAAACCACATTAGAACATAATCATCATATAAACCTTTAACTAATATAATTAGGCATGAATAGTGATTCAATTCAACAATCTAAATCAATTTAGGTATGATCCATCAACATTCATTCATGGTCATCAAACCCACTTCAAAAGGTACAATTTAGGAATTGAGAGAATTCATGGGTTCATAGAGTATTTTTATCTTAAATTGTCAAATAAACATCAATATAATCATAATTTGTCAGTAGAAACCATTTGAAAATGTTTGATGAAAGAACCCATGAGATTGAGTAAAACCTAAGATTTTCATTACTGGAAATCTTCTTTGAATTGACTCCTTGAATGAAAAATTATACAAGGATCAAGCCCAACATACCTTGCTATTGATTCCTCACGAAAATTGAAGAAGAAACACTATGGAATCCCCAACCTTAGCTTGAACTTGACCTTGATCGCCAATGGAGTTTCTAAAGAGAAGACTTTAGGAGGGGAGGGGTTTTGAAAATAATAGAATGTAAAATAGAGTTTAACACTTTTAATAATCTTAAAATATGTTTATAAACCCAAAATAACCGTCCAAACATTTAACTAAACAAAGGGTGAATTTACCACTTCACCATTCCATTGGCCGTGTCACTTAACAGATTGTTGGCATGGTTCACGAAACCCCCATCCACGGACCATGGATGGGGTCACGGACTGTACTGTCCTTCCATCATCTGGGGCTGTGGCTTGCATTTGAGGATCATGACCCAGGTAGGCCATCCACTGGGCATGGATGGACCTACGGGACGTGGTCCCCTTCCGTAGGTCACCAAGTCCTTGGCAACAATCAAGTTTCCTTGAGGTCTTGGGGGTTAAAATTAGGGTCCTCCTCAAGGACCTTAGGGTGGTCCTTGGGAGTCGTACCTTGACGTTTGACCCCTAAACCCCTCAACCATGACTCGGGACAACATCAAACACCATCAAACCTCACACCAAACTCAAATGCACACATGTTAGGCTTTAGTTTCACTAGTTCATTTTTAGGGTAGTTACATCCAACCTCATGTTTCTTCACCTCAATGTACATCTTTACACTCATATCATTACTAATAATCAATGAAGATGAATTACTTTCTACAATGTATAGGATCTCGATTTTTTCCCTAAATTCATCAATATTCAACTCAGCAGCAATGAGTGAAATTAGATTCACGAATAAAATATTTTTCCCAACCACTATCTCATCTCTCTTGTAACGTTCATATCATATTTACAACAAAAAATTTGAATCTTAGTGGAAAATTTCTTCGACGAAATGGGGAGAACGATGAATAGGGAGAACGACAAAACAGGGAGAATGATGAACATGGAGAAAGACGAAACAGGGAGAATGATGAACAGGGAGAATGATGAAACAGAGAGAACGATGAACAGGGAGAACGAAGAAACAAAGAGAAAGATGAACAGGGAGAACAACGAAACAAGGAGAACGATGAACATCGAGAATGACGAAATAGGGAAAACAATGACGTATATGCAATTTTGAATTTTGAATTGGTTTGTTATGTTAGGATCTATGTTTCAGTGATTGACAGTAAGGGAGGAACTGAATAGAGTAATTGTAATTAGCTTCTTTTTTTTTTCCTTTTGTTTTCCTTTTTAAGCGCAATAGCCGCACAACAATGAATCAAAATTAATGTATCTGGACAACCAGTGATGTATTCGGATGACTGGTTCTTAAGGCATTTTTGTAAAATAGAAAAGAGTAGGGATAAAATGTAATTTAGGTTTTACACTATGGGATTTATATAAGTTTGATAAGGGAAACGACTCAAATATGCCATCAAACGTTGAAAAAAAGGCTCATTTATGTCATCCGTTAAAAGTTTGGCTCATCTATGCCATTACCACTTAATAAAACACTCATCCATGTCATTTAGTTTTAGCTCCGATTTTGCAAAACTATTTTTTACACCTCAAACAACTTTTAACACTTTTCAATTGAGGTTTTTGGATCAAGTGTACTTTTTTTTGCTTTTTCTTTCTTAAGAACACCAAGAACACATAAAGAACATCAACAAACTCTCGAATTTCAAACTTTTTGATTCTCCATGAAATCACTTCAAATTTCAAGAGTAGCTTCCCTCCTAGTTAGATACCAAAACTCAATATTTTTTGCCTCGAATTCAACCTAACTCACCATGACCCATTTAAAATTTATTCAAAGTTTCAAAATTTCATCATTCTTTAATGGTAGAATTTTCTCCACAACTTCAAATCATTTGAAATTTTGAAAAAAGACTCAAAAAATACTAGGGAACAAAGATTTAATGTCAAAAACAACAAAAACATGAATCAAAGCACATTTTTGAAATTTTCGGACTGATTTTCATTTTCTTGAATATATTTTTTAAATAGGGATGAATTTTTTATATCCACAAAAGATTTTATAATTTTATTTTTTTTTTAAAATTAATGATGTGGCCGAATTTTGAGGTGATTTCACTAAGAATTGAAGATGTTAGAAATTTGGGAGTTATTGATGTTCTTCAGGTGGTCTTGGTATTTTTGAGGAAGAAGAAGCAAAACGAGTACATTTGATCCAAAACTCCAATTGCAAAGTGTTAAAAGTTGTTTGGGTGTAAAAAGTTATTTTGCAAAACTAGAGTTAAATAATGGCATGAATGAGCCTTTTCTTAAATGACAATGGCATAAATGAGCCAAACTTTTAATGAATAAATAAGCCTTTTTTGAAAGTTCAATGACATAATTGAGTTTTTTTCCTTATAATAAACCTCTTTGACCGCTAACCAAACTTATGTATCATTTTTTTACTGAATCAGATAAAAAAGTGGTTACACATGTTTAAAAGCAAGGGAAGATAATTATTTTAATTTAAAAAATATTAAAACTAAAAGAAAAAAATTAACAATAAAAAAATTGCCATCCCCAATAGATCTATGTAGGCTTCTTCTTTTTCCTCATAGTTTCTTCCAACCCGACCATCACCCCACACAAACACTTCTTCTTCTATCTCTTCACATATTCTTAGACACAGTTCTTCCTCTATCCCTTCTCATATTCTTTCTATCATTTAAAACATTTAGAATGACTGGAGAAAAATATTATTTAGATTTGTGTAAAAGATAAAGGGAGAAAACAAGAAAGGATGTTCTTGATTGTGAAATAGATGCGATTTTAGATAGATTTATGAAAAATATATGTTTGATTATCTCGAAATTGAACTCAAAATTATGTAGAGCATTTTGGATGAGTTCTTTTGTAATGACCTATTTCTTTGCTCACCATCCATTTTAGTCACTTTCTAACCATCATTAAAATGACAAAATTTATAATAAAATATCATAATAAAGCTTTCCTTGTCGCTAATTCCTCTTCAATGTAAAAAAATTACTAGGAAAGAAAAAATTAATAAGATAAAATCTAAATAGCAAAATAGATGAAAGATATAGGAAGAGAAGAAAGAACTGAAAGAAATCAAGAAAGAAAGGGTTTTGGAGAAATTGAGATTTCTTTTAAAAAATATTATTTGTAATAAGAAAAATAACATGGTAATTTATATCTGATGTGGATAGTGATGTGTTATCCATGCCAGCACGACCGAAAGACACACAAAGTCAAATGAATTTAAAATAGTATGTTTTAATAACCTAAAGTGTTCAGTTGGCAAGGAGGTGAGTAGAAGGGTCGAGGTGACAAACGAAGCCAAATACATGGGTCTTCCAAGTCATTCTGTCTTAAAAAAAAGTGTAATGTGACATATCATCTCATTAGGAGTGAGGAATATATTTTGAGGAAATAGGAATAGTTGGTTAATATTATAATCCTAAAAAAACAAAAAGTGATATCGAGGGAAAATTCTCAAACATGGGTAGACTATCTAAGGAATTTATTCTTCTTTTATATTTTATTGAAATATTTATCATATCTTAAGAGTACAAAACATCAAAAAAAAAATTACACAATCAGATATTTATCTATGTGATTATTATTAAAGGATCAAGATATTAAGGACTCCCGTAAATTCAAGTAGTGAATTCTGAAATTGTTAAGTGTCGGAAGTAAAATTTTATGTTACTGTTTTAAAGAAAACAAAAGTAGCTTACATATTTTTGTGTCATATATTAAAATTTTGTTTGTTGAATTTTATAGGCAAATGGTGGATGTGACTATTTTTGTTGGGAAGATAATTTCTTGACAGAGTAAAGACCCTCGAATGATGAAGATACATTTACTTCACACAACAATGTGAGATTTGATATGCGGTCTAACATGAATGAAGTTGGAGAAGATAGAGATCTACTTAGTTCCTTATTAAGAGACATTCTGCGTGAAATAGATGTTTTGAGAGAAAAAATTATCGACAATAAATTGTTTGAGAAAAAATAATCTCTTGTTATTATATTTATTTTGGAAATATTACATAGTTGGTTATGTTTATTAGATTTTATGTAACATTTGATTTGTTTGTTTGTATAGTTACGTTGCACTTTTTATGTATTAATTATTTTATATGTATTGTGTAAAATTATATTATGTAATTGGATATTAGAATTCTAATGTAGTTTCTATGATTTGAAATGTTGTTCTCTTTCATTTTCTTTATGTATATAATACTTGTCATTTGTCAATTCTAATATGTTTAAACAATATTAATAATATAAGAATAACATTAAATTTAAACCCACTATATTTTTAGATTAATTATATTATCATAAATTAAAAATTTAAATATTATCATCAAATCCTTAATCATCAAGATAGAAGTCTTTGATATTGTCCTTAGAAAAAGTGACATGATTTTTTTAAGACGTATTTTTTTTTTTTCATATTACTTGTTCTTCCGTCAATTTAAGTACATAAAATTTACAACGTCTTGCTAGTATTCGATTATTTTTTTTGCTAATTCTTTTTATTGTCAACTTATAAGACTCTTGATTAGTTCAAGGCATGATCATATAGAACCTTATTGGGTTGGAGCTTTGAGATTTTTCAAATCACAAGACGCTCTGATTAGGCATATCGATGTGTCCATTCGTGACGTAAAACAAAATAATATTTCTAATGATTTGAAAACTTCACCTGGCGAAAAGCATCAATATTCTCTATTAAAAAGGTGATGCTTATATTCATCTAACTCAAATTCACTGTTATCGGGTGCACAATCACCAAAATAACTATTTAAGTTGATTTTCAGTTCCTGTCATCTAACCCGAAGAGGTTTTTACTTCACCAAAAATAATATAATGTTTTTTAGTAAAGATGTAAATGGATCGAATCAATACCATAATTTTCCTTAGCCCCGCGGTGGGCTCCAAACATCCCAAAAAAAATACAACTAAATTTATTAATGAGATTTAAAGAATAAGAGGTCTTGATTTGATCGGATATAACATAATAAAGTATAGTGTTCAAAAGTGAAAAAGAGCAATATAAAAGGGTTTAGCGATACAAGAGCATTTTTAAAAGCATAAAATCACAAAGTCGGTCTAAAATATGGGTGAGATTCATCATTCTCAATTGTAAATAAAATAAAGAACGACATAGTTGGAGCTAAGAAGTGCTTCAAGATCGCAAACATGATCTTTTATAGGGGTGATACATTCTAATGAATGAATATTATGTGTTAAACTCTTTATTTATGTCTAATTAAATGTCATAAATAATAAATGAGTAACACTTGATGTTGTCTGCTGATTACTAATGTAATGACAACCAACACTAGTGTAAGTTGATTGAGTTTCCTCGAGCCAAGATGTTCTTCTGATGCGATTTACTAATTTGATGTTATTAGTGTGATCTATTCCTAGTTTTCTCGATCAGTAAATCTATTATTTGATTTTGTCCAGTTGGCAATCGAGTTATTCCACATGTCATTTTTTTATGTGTGCACGTGTTCAAACTATTTTTATTCTTTATATACAATATATTTTTGATAGCCTCTTTGCTCCCTAGGTCGTGCCACAAAGATTATATTTTCATCAGACGAGGCTCTTTTATTTATTTCACATTTAGCTGATTTTATAATTATTTCACCTATAATTCACATAATACATTAAAATATAGGGTACAATAAGAATAAAAGGAAAATGAAGGAAATATGAATTGAGGGAATATGAAGTGTTTTCCTATGCTTTAGTGAAAAACATTTCTCCCTTATTAATGGTGAAAATTAAAATTCAAATATTTAAATAAGAAAACACGTATACATGTTATTATAAGAGTTGAAAAGAGAACCCCTCGCATCGTCGTTGTAGTCGCTCAGCTCGACTTCAACTTCGCCTTTGGGAAATGATCGATCGAGAGATTATTTTTGGATAATCTTTTTAGTTATATAATAATTTATTTATTATTAATTATTTAGTCATTAAATTAACTTATCCAACCTCAATAGGATCTATGTTACCCGATTATGAATCAGAATTGCGTGAGTTGATTCAATTTCTTTCTCGAATTTTATTTCAAATTCTCGTCGTTTCTTAAGTGGTTGTTCAGGAAGGTTGCAATCTTTCAGAAACAATACTTTTGAATCTATAAATACATTTGATTCTTTAGACTTCAAACAAAAAAATTCTAAACTTCTTCTTCTGCACAAATAAATTTTAGTTTTGGTACCAATACAGTGGTGGGTGAAATCGTTCTATCTTGAGAGAATATATTTCATTAAACTTGAGTACTTGAGGTGAATAATTTCCTCAAGGACAAATTATGCATTCAATGGACTTGATTTTCTTCTTATCGATATTATTTCTGACTAGTTATAGATTTTATTTTCTTTGCTAATCTTAACTTTCTGAAAATATATATGCTTTTAACTTTTTTATTTCTTACAAAGGGTTGCAAATATATTTTTGTAAGTTTCTTAGAAATACAAAATAATAACAATCTTAAGAAAATAACTATTTTATATTTTTAGTTCTTGATTTATGGAGATTAAAACCTCTGTATTTTCTACTCCATTTGAATTTGATATTGATATGAAGACATAAAAACTTCGTCAGGACTCAAAGTTTGTTCAGTTGATGATTTGAAGAACATAAAAACTTTATCATTTACTAGAAACAATCTGTATACAAAATTAGTGTTTATTGTTAGTATTCTAAATACTAAGTTGTATATCTAACTGTGAATATAATTGACTAATGAACATGAAGTTGACGAGTCAGGAATTTTAACTCATTGAATGTCTATTATTTCATGAATTAGTGTCCTCAATGCCTATTTTGTGTTCATAATTGATGTTAAATTGTTCATGTGCATCCATGAAGGCTTAAGAACAAGGCAAGGACATTACATTGTGAAAAGAAGCAAAAAAGTTGGAAAAGTAAGGTTGGACCTCGCAAAAGTCACTCAGCGACTCACCGAGTGAGTGTTTAGCTCGCCACAAGATCCAACAAGGTTGGCTCATAAATCAAGCCAACTTAGCGAACTCAAGTGCAAAAATGGTGCACCGCCACATGAAACTGCGAGCTTGACTCACATCGCCTAAATGATCAGAACTATTGAAGAATGAAGTCAAGTCCAATCGGTGAGGAAGGATCTAAACGATGAATCACCGAACAACTTAGCGAACTCAAGTGCAAAAATGGTGCACCGCCACATGAAACCGCGAGCTTGACTCACATCGCCTAAATGATCAGAACAATTGAAGAATGAAGTCACGTCCAATCGGTGAGGAAGGATCTAAACGATGAATCACCGAAGTCATTTTGCGGTATCCACTGGGTTCGCTAATTGAGAAATCAAGAATTTAAAAGCTGAAGCAGAAAATTGGCGATATGGCCAGCCCAACGGTGGATTGCCTAGTCCTTCGGTGAACACGACTAATACCGCCGAGCTGTTCTCGAGGTGAAATTTTAGGAAATTTTTGGCAACATATAAATTAATTTTTGAGGAGAGAGAAAGGAGACTTTTACATCCCAAAATAATTTTACTAGCAAAAGCATCTACTCTCTTGGAGATTTTGGGCTAAGATATTGAGGTTTTAGGGTTATAGTTTTAATTTGTGGCATTGAGTATTGAAGATTTTGGCATCTTGGTGAAACATCTTTTTTGTAACTTAACTTACTTTTTACTATGTTTTGCTAATCCCCCTTACCTTAGGGGTGTGATTATGTAATCTAGCACACAAATTAGCTTGTGGGTATTGTTAATTTCTATATTTAATGTTGTTTTGAAATGGGTTCAATTATTTACTCATGGTTTCATTTATGGATTGAAGTTGCAAATTCAGTTCTACCTTTAGCTTTTTGTGCTTGCTTGTGAAAGATGCTTAGGGTGGAGTATATAATTGGTAGTTGTATCGATTCTTGTCTTTACAACTCAGCTTGATAAAGTGAGTTAAATTAAGGAATTGGGATGCTTCACATCGTTAAGTTTATAAAGGTTTGAAGGAACTTGCTTGAAACATAATAGCTGATTGAAAAAATGGTTGTTATAGTTGAAATCCATCTTACCCATTGAGATTCAATGACTTAAAGGAATTAGTCATTATCCATTAAGAAAAATTAGTATTCGGTTGCACACACACTTTTAAGGTTTCCTCTCTATTTGTTCAAACCTCGAGTTAACTGTCTTCGTTAGCAATAGGTTACTAAATCCTTTTAACATTGATAATAGAAATTTATTGCTTTACATTATGTTGTGTTTTGTTTATTTCCATTCTACAAAAAGTTAGAACACTTTCATACTTCGTATTTGAATTCTTTTCCATACCATTCCCCGTGGGATCAACCCCAACTCATTGTTGGGTTTATACTTGTTAACGACCGCCTAAGCTTTGAATCATAAGAGGTGTAGTTGAACATTATCAAAAATGGCGCCGCTACCGGGGAGTCGTATTTAGAATTCCTTTTGTGGAGTGTTTTCGTGAACTAATTTGGTTGTAGTAGAACTCTTTTATTAGTGTTCTTATTTTTTTCTCTCAATAGGTGAAGACAAGAGTGTGAATGGGAGTAATGCTGTCAGTTAACATGGACAAAATGAAGACATCAGAGACTTGAACGATGTTCATGCAAATCAAATGGGAAGTGTCGGTGCTATTTGTTTGCCTCAACTGTGGGCAACACTATTTTTAATGTGAATGGAACTATGCTTTAGTTGCTGCAAATGAAAGGTTTCTTTGGGGAACTTGCCTATGAGGACCCTCATAATCACATTCAAAATTTAGTTGATGTGTTTGGACCATTCTCCTTCAAGAATATCTCTCAAGAGTCATTATGACTCCCTTTGTTTCCCTTTTCTCTAGTGGGGGAAGCAACAAAGTGGTTGCCGAACTACCAAGGAACTCTATTATTGTTACGTCGCGAAAACTATTGAACTAAACTAGATAGTTCTAGAGCCTTGTGCTAGAGTTAGAGTTTGATGTGAGGGATAAAATCATAAAGATTATTCTCGTACTTAGAATGAGGGATTTTAGGGTTAGGGCGTCAAGGTACGACCCCCCAAGGATCACCCAAGGTGTCCTTGAGGAGGACCCTAAAACAGCCCAAAGAAAGTGACCCACGGAGGAACCTACGCCCCGTAGGGTGGTCCACGCTCCGTGGGTGGTGCCTCGTGGACCAAGACCAACTCAAGGGGCTGCAGACCCCAACCCACGAAGGACCAGTATAGTCCATGGGTCTATCCCCATAGGTGGGGGTCGTGGATGCGGCCTGCAAGCTGTCCCATTTCGGCAAAAGCAAGGGTAGAGGGGTAAGTTCCTTAGTTAGTTTATTGTAGGGTTGTTTTATATGGTTTTAGTAGACCTATATAAGGGTTTTTAAGTTATTAATTAACCCTTAAAACTTCATAAATCCCCAACCCAAAATCATAATTAACTTTCCCCCAAATAATTCTCTCTCTAAAACTTCATAGAAGAAGAAAAAGAAGGTGAAGTCTAGGGTTGAAGGGGCTGCCTATTCTACTCAAATTCATGGAGAATCTTCTATAAGGTATGCTAGATTATTCATCTATGGGTTCTTCCACCTGTAGAGCCCCCCAAGGTTTCCCCCAATTGTGAAGAAAAACCCCAATCTAGCTAGGGTTTCTTCCTACATTGTGGGTAGTGTAGAAGCATAATTCCAATTAAGTGGATAATGCTTAATTATGATTGAATTGGTATTGAATTGTAATATTATGATCAATTTATGTGATTTACATGATTAACCCTAGCCTAATTGATGAATTTGGTATTATGTGGGTTTATGCCATGAAAGGTGAACTTGATGATTCTTAGGTGATCTTCTAGAATTAGTGCTATGAGTAGTAATTGATTAAGAATACAAACATATAAAAATCAATTGAATTAGAATAATGTGAATATGATGGATGTTGACTAGTAAAGTTGAAGTTGAACCTCTATGATGAATTGTTATTAGAATCTCCTAATATTGAAGAATGTGATTAGAATACCTTGAAATCTAGGTATGAATGATGATAGTAAGAAGTAAATCTTTGAGTGTAAGGCTTGTAGTCTTGAATGTTGATCATTAGGGTTTTGAGAGTAAAACCAATTTGATGAACTAGACATGTTAAGGCTTTGAGAGTAAAGTCTATTTGAGAATAGAAGCTTAATGGATAGAGTTATGGTGGAAGATCTTTACCTACCTAATTTACCTTATGAATGCTTGAATGTATGAAGTGATAGAATCACTCAAGTCATTATGATACCCATGTCTAATGTAGAATTCTAGATATGATATTATGCATGAATATGATATGACATGAAAGGTTCTCTCACATAGAATGATTCTAGGTTGAAAGTCAATTTTCACCTAAAATGAATCTAAGTCCTAGGACTATGAGATGTGATGAGGCTTGTGGTGATTCCTGATCGAATAACACTATCAAAGACACTTAATCCAGTTCTAAGAGTCAATGATCGTTAGTAAGTATATAACCCAACTAAATGAGTTGGGGTCGAATGTATGTATTTAAGATTCAATAGGAAAGTACAAATATGCTCAAGTCAGCCATAGGAAAAGACATTATCGAATAAAGACATAATGCAAATTGGGGGGGGGGGGGGGGNGGGGGGGGGGGGTGACACGAATGTCAAATAACGGGGTTTTGGATTAAACTATCAACTACAGCAGCAACAATTAATACGAAAATAACAATAATGATACGTATTCTTGGGATGTAATTCGATTATAGGCTAATATAGACAAATAAATAATTGCAATTGTTAGGAAATAACTGTAAATTAGTGGATAAACGCTAGACTTTAGAGGGGATAAACTTTGTCTCGAACAATTTACCCCGAATCAGGTCGATTTCTCTCGAACATCGACAATCATGCAATTAAGAACAACCTACGCCTTAGTCCATTCACTCTCTCGAGCTGAATGTGTGGAAATGGGTTTAGGATTCACTCTCTCGAGCTGAACCCATGACAACCCAATACCCACAGACTATCAATCAATAATCTTGGTTTTAAAACCTCTCTCTCAAGCAAGCCAAAAACACAAAGGTAGAACTGCATTTGCAACTACAATTCTTTAAATTAAACCACAATTAATGATTGAAATCACTTCTAAACAACATTTAAACTAACAATTAGCAATACCCATAAGATAAATCAACCCATAATCACATAATCACAACCCAAGAATTGGGGTTTTACCTAGACATCATAAAATGATAAAAATCATTACCAAATTATGTTTTCATCAACTGGGTAATATTAATTTCATCTTTACAAAGGTCCAAATTGAAGAATATCAAAGACCCACTTCCAATTTCTCAAAAATGGAAAACTTCAATTCTTCAAAGCTAAGGAAAACTTGTCTCTCAGTTCATAATACTCAATATTCAAAAATAAGATACTTGATAATAATGAAAAGCTCTTAAACTAAATGTTTAAAAACATATTTATAGTCGCCAAAACTATGCTGCGAAGGACAATTCAGTGCAGTAATCGGGCTCGCCGATCAACTTGGCGATCCACCCTTTGGTCCATCTCTTTGCCTTTCTGCCTTTGGCCTTCAGCTTCGTCAAGTTCTGTAACTTTGGACGATCCGACACTGCATCACGGAACCACTCGGCGATTCGTTGACTGCTCATTTCTCTCGCCAACTTCATTTTCTCCATCAGGGCTTGGCACATTGGAACTTTAGGCGATCAAATGGCCACTCAGCGACTCGCCAAATGGACATGGCAATCACCAGGCTCTCTTTTCTTCCTTCGTTTAACTCGCTTTGTTTCTTTTTGCAAATTTGTGCCCTTGCTTTGTTCCTCAATCCAAATACCTTGAAATCAAGGATTTTACATCAGTTATTACACAAAATAAGCATTTGAGGACACTAAATCTATACAAATAAAGCCCTACATGAGTCAAAATCTAGGACTCATCAACACCCCAACTTAAACTTTTGTTTGTCCTCAAGTAAAACTCAAGTTTAGCAGTTCAAAAAGGATGTCTCAAACAGTGGTACACAAAACTCAATCATGAATGCAAACAATAAGACTAAACTTACTTATGCAAATGATCAATTTTATACTCAAAGCTTCAAGTCGTGACTCACCATTATCAAAGATTCTCAATCTCACAATACTTGCTTCAAATGCAAGTTCAAGCTCAACGAAGGTACTGAAATGTCCTCACACAAAGATGATTCCATATTCACACAAATGGTTCAACTTTTTATAGCTCCGGAATCACAAGCAACTCTCACACTCACAAAGATGAATGCATGCATGACTCCACCAATAGGTTTGTCCTTATTTTCTAACCAACACTTGTTTCAGCTCACTCAAGATCAAAAAGGTCTTTTCAAGGCTTGTAACGGGGCTGAGTGTAAAGGTATGGTCATTTAGGCTCAGTGCCCGTTATCCTCATGAAATGTTGTATGAACAACAGTTTCTTCCCTTTTCTTTAACAATTTCATTCATGCTCAAAATTCAACCCATTATTCATTTTTCATGAAACTTTGGACACCCCATTTCTTTTTGCAACTTTGTTTCAAAACTTTTTCATTCTTTTTCTTTTTCCTCCTTCTTTTCTTTTTCTCTTTATTTTTTGTATGGAGGGATTCCATTTTTTTTCGAAATCATGGTTCAAGGGGTAGTTCTTTGCACTTCTTGATTTACCTTCTCTTTTCACCACCCCCAACTTAGGCTTTTAACCTAAGTTGGCTATTCAAACAAACCACAATTCATGAGGATTATAGGTGAAGGGATAAAAAGAGGTTTCATTTGCTCAAGTTTCTTCCAAGAAAAAGGCTAAGGCTCTAGCAAAGTTCACACACTCACAAGGTAGGCCACAAAAGAGTATAATGTCAAATAGCTTCACTCTTTAAAATTGTTGGCTAACATAATTTCAAGAGCTCACATCACTTGATCAACCGGACCAACGGGGTAAATTCTAGGTGTCATCACACCAAGTTCACAGTAAGCTCATCACACAAGGCATTGCCATTGATGTCAAACAAGACTCCACACTTTCTGTAGTGTGCAATGTTCATCACAAGAGACTCAATTCAATAATCAGCTAGTCACAACGAGATGCAACAAGTTCACATATTGTCTATGTAACTTCATTTGGCCTCATCGTAGCTGCACATTCATATTTATTCGATTGAGAGCACTATTCAAGTCATCGATATTGATCACAACCGACACTCAAATTTGTACAAGAACAACCATAATTAAATACACAAGAGGTGGCAAAAATTTTTAGAAGGGTCCAAAAATAATTTATTTTCAAAATAAGGAGCCACAAGCTCAAACATCCACAAAAACAATGTCAAAACATAATATATACAGAAAAGTCATAATCACAAGAGGTAGGTATGAAAATACCTCACTCTACCACAAACAAAAAGCAATTTGTCCTCAAATGCAATAAAGTACTAAAACATCAATCGAAATGACAGAGAGAGATATAAAGAGAAGTCATGTCTAAGAAGTCGCTTCCTCTGTCGGGGCATCAATGAGGTGCAGGTGCCTTGCCCTTTCCTTTTCCTTTCCCACCTGTGGTGGGAAGTTTAGCAACCTTAGCCCTGGATGAAGCTGCATTCTCATTGATTGTTATTCCCTTGGCCCTCTTGCCGGGCAACATGTCTCTACCAGCCACTTTTGGTCTAGCCATACTTGAAAAAAAATATTAGAAGAAAGTGAGAAATAGTTCAAGCAAAAGAACAAAAATCATATTGTAGATAGACTCGCCGAACCAGTCGGCGAGTTGCCAAATCACTTTGGCAAGCAAGATCGGGCTTGCCAAAAGGATTGGCTCAAAATTACTTAGAAAGATGGCATGTTGACGATGGGATTGGCCTTTCGACGAATCACCGACAACATTCGGTTAGCAAGGACTAGCCCGTCGAAAGTTACAGTGCATTTTAGGGGTTAGGGGCGCAGAAAGGGCAATCAAGAAGGACTTTCGGCGAGTCTTCGAGTGCACTCGGTGAACTCAGGTTTCTCGTCAAAAGTTACAGCGCCCAATGACTAATTTAGCATGAAATTAAAGGCGATCAAGGGAGATTCAGCTAACCGCCGAGTGGTTTGGCGAGCTTGACCCAGCTCGCCAAACTGCCCAACGTGCATACTTTCATCCAACTTCTAGAATTCAACCCTGCTGCCCCCGAAATCAAAATAAAACCATGTACTCATTCAATTAGGCTTATACCCATTATACCCATGCCCCCGGGATATTCAGACTTCTCCCGGTTTGTCGAAATTTGGCCATTTGATGTCTTTTGCCCTTAAGAATGACGTCAACCGCTCCCTCATTAGGCAAAGCACGTCATTTGGCACAAATGCGGGTTACTGAGACTTCACCCGACTAGAACCAACAACAATTTAGCACAACCTAATAAGATTGATCGATTTTAAGCGCACAATTTCTGGAAATCAACACTATAGGGAATATAGGCATGATATTCAAATTAAAACAGGCACACAAGCATACAATTATAGATCAGAGAGGCCCAACACACATCACTAAGATATGAACAATTGAAAATGAGTAAATTACTAATTACAAGTTTGGGGTTCGAGAAACCAACCTTTAATGCCGAATATATAAGTTGAAAAGCTAGGCGGCAACGATATCCACTCTGAACACACAATCGACAACCAAAAAGCGATAATAAAGCAAAAATATGGGAAAATATAATGCGGGTGTGAGTTTGGAAAGTTGAAAAGTGAGGGAATGTGACAAAGTTTGAAAGTTTAAACCTTGGGCCTTTAAAATTGTCCAGTTCTCACCCATTGGGCGACATTAGTCTTGATCGCCGACCCACTCGGAGACACGCCGAGTGGGCACTTACCTTGCCGAGTTTTATAGGACCTCCAATTAATGTGGGGGTCCAAACGGCGGACAAAATCGTGATAGCTGACCTGGTCGGTGATTCGCCAATTTGCTCCAGGGCTCACCGAGTTTTACAGCCTCAAATTTCAAAATACCATGAGTCCAACGGCTGTCCGGGTCGGGCTCGCCAACCTCTTCGGCGAGTCACCGATTGGACCCATTGCTCGCCAATCTGCACTTTTCAAACACATGCCACACAAGACCTACAGAATCAACACACGATTATTTCAACAACAAAAATAAAGAAAATAAAACTTGGGTTGCCTCTCAAGCAGTGCCTTATTGAACATCGTGGCACGACGCAAGTCCTCACTCAAACTTCATTCTTGGATTTGGCCATAGTCTCACTAGGCAACCCCCTTTGTTGTCTTGGGTTCAAATGAGACGAGATATGACCCATTTGGGTCTTAAACTATTTGATAGAGACAGAATGAGAGGTAACCATTTGGCTAAGGGTCGACACCTCTTCCTTCATCTCTTTCAAAATCTTGTCTGACCCCTCAACCTCGTTGAGAATACGAGACAACATATTCTCAGACCGGCCACCGTCGGAATGCTTGGGCTTTTGGCGCTCATAGGGAGGAACATATCTCTCCTTCTCCCCGTCTCTCTCTTTCCAAGTGGGTTATGATCCCTCCACTCTCTATCACGATCCTTCCAACCTTCATCCCTGTTCCAACCTTGGTTACCACCCTGCCTCGGGTAGTTTGAACGATAACCATCTCCCTGGTTGGCTAGGAAATTCACCTCTTCATTGTATAAAGCCTCAAAGTTGGCCTTATCAGGATTAACACACCCGACACCCACATCATTGACACTTTGAACACCAGCTCCCATGACATTTTTAGACAAAATGTCAAGTTGTGTCATGATCTTTGCCATGTTGTGGTCCCTCTCTTGCTCTTTCTCCAACTGCTCATTGGTCAATTTAAACGTGAGAGGGGAGACCTGATCTTTGCGGGTGTACCAAGCCCAAATAATTGTGGTCATACCATCCAAAAGCTGGGCTGCTATAATGTAAGGTTGCTGCATCAAACCTCCCGGAGAAAGTTGGTCAGCTACACCCTTGTTCACTGAATCAAGGCTTCGGTAAAAATACTGCAGCAAAACGGTGTCGGGCAAACAATGAGTTGGGAATTGTAGCACCAACTTCTTGAATCGTAGCCAAGTTTCATAAATTGGCTCGCCTCCAAACGGTTGAAGCTTTGGATGTTGTCCCGAAGTGTCATCATCTTAGAAGGAGGGAAAAATCACACTTGAAATGCGATGACAAGCTCTACACTTAATTACACAACAACATAAAATACACCTTCTATAATATTATTCACAACACAATGCATGAATATAAAGTCCAATTATTTAACAAAGCATGTTTCAATAAGACAAAAAAAGTCTAATAATCAAAATACACTAGGCAACAAGAAAAGATTGATTATATCACGCACCTTAACTTTAGTCAGTATTATGCTGTCTTAGTTGAACTAGTGTTGCACCCCATTTTTCCAAATCCTAAGCATCTCTTCAACCCATCCCAATGTCAAACTAGTCTCCTATAGACACCAAAAGAAACACACACACACCAATATACTCGATGCCAACATACAAAGATAAGACAAGATAAGACAAATATATTAAACTATAAAACATTGTGTGTGTATATATGTATATTCAAGCAAAGGTTTATTAATGGTAATATCAATCCAGTGATACCTACGATTTAGGAATAAGGGTCAAGAACTGAAGCAAACATGCCTTTGGAGATGAATGCATATGCACATGATAACATAGGTATTTAGAAACCAACTGAGAAGATAGAAAAGTAACAAAATATCTAATGTCTAGTATTTATCAAGCTTAGCCAAAACACTCGTTTATTACATGATCCTTAATTGAGGCAAAACCAAACAGATCTTAAGGTATATTTGAGTACGCATAGCTTCAAAAGGACTTATAGCCAATGCAAGAGAGACATGGCACTGGTAGATAAATCAAAAATATATTTTTTGTAATTTCTATGTATTGAAATACATCACTCAGTCTTCATAAAACATATCAAGAAAGGAGAAGAAAACAAGTGAAGTCCTAATAAATTTTATGAGCCAACATTCTTAATAGTGTTAAACTAATTAAGTTCTTGATGAAAAAAACCATGCACCCAAAATACACTCTCAGGCAAGAGCCAGTAGCTTGACATCCTATATAAACATACTCTAAATAGTGGGCACAAGTTTAACACTTTAGACAAATATCCTAGTGTCACATTATACAACATGAGATTCAAAGATCCATTCAGCTTACGAATATCATCAAGTTTAAGGTCTTAGGGGCACATATAGGATCAAGAACACGTACCTGTATTCTTTCATAGAATGCCTAATGCATTCAAGCTTTCCAACATGTATAGTTAATGAAAATACAACAAACTACCATATTAAGAATTGAAATTACTTTGATGGAAACTAACCAATCAAGAAGAAACGGTCTTTCAAGAAGAACATGAGAACAATAACACTTGATACACAACAGTTCAAGCAAGCACAATCCAATCTCGACACATCAAGATCACAAAAATTATACAGATTGTGAGCAGTGCTCATCAAGGAAGGTAAAAAGACAAAGTAACCAAATCTTCCTAACTAGTTGAGAGCAGGGCCATAAAGAAAGAAATTGCTTATAGTTTACAATTTAAAAGATGAAAGTTTTAAAATGATTTAAAGGGGATAATAAAAGTGTGTTCTCTCTTTCAAGAACTTCTGTTTATCAAAGAAAAAGGAGAGAACCGTGAGGGGATTTCCCAGTGATCCATGATTCAAAAGAAAAATGATGCCTTTTTTTAAATAATTAAAGAAAAAGAGGAGAGCTTTCTGTTACCAGTAAAGAAAGAGGAGAGAGCTCCAGAGGTTGTCCTGTAGTTCAGTGATCATGCCAAGGAAAGAGGAGAGGATTTTTTTTATAGTAGAAAAAATCAGCCCAAGACAGTAAGCAAAACTTCTATCACGGAGTACCAAAAATTCTTAAATTCAGCAAATCATATTACTAATCTAAAAGTCCTTTCGAGGACATCTGATAAAAAAAAGATTACTAAGCTAAAATCAATCAAATTTTACCAAAAATAGACAAGTACCAAGTCTATAACATGATTTCAAATCAAGCTATAACATAGAATCTGTTAGCTACTAAAATATTTTCGTAAAGTCGAGTAAATCAATTAATTAGATACAAACTTAACATAAATTACTCAAATACTAAAGTTGAGTCCATTGTTTAAGGGAAGCATATATCATAACGACCCTCTTAAATCAAAAAGATTGAACCAATCAATGAGCATGAAATCAGGGCAAAATTTGGCCAACCAAGAAAACTCAAGGCTGTCACAAGACAAATTTTAAAACAAAGATATATATATTTTCTTACTAATCAATGCAAATCCTAAGATATAAACTATATACACTAAAAAAAATAAAGGACCAAAGTGAAGAAAAATTATCAAATCCATTAACAAAAACAACAATTGAAAGGAAACTTACAAAAGAGGAACATGATTATCATAACAATTCCCTAAGGGGTAGATAGTTGGATAAAGCATTCCATATGGTGGCACCATGGTTGCATGAATGACTCAGTAAGCAAAAATTAAAAGTTACATGTTCTTTTGTTTGGCTACTCTCAACAACTCGAAAAGAAATGTTGAGATCAGAATATTGTCGACTACCTTAAGAAGTATTGGTGTACGTGTGGTGACACCCATAGGTGAAACCAAGATGTCAAGTGCAACTATTGTGTTATACAATACAAAGATAGTAAAGATATTCTAGGCCCATATCATATGTAGTGTTTAAAAAGATAAATTATATCAAAAATTTGCTAGTTAATCAAATATAATCAGCCTCGTTGCCCCCATATGTTCAGTTGTTTCTTGTTTTCAGTTAACTTAATACTTCAAAATTAGAACAAATTGTCTTGAGCTGATTCATAGTAAAGTAAAAGATCTCAATTTTGCCAACTCTAATCTTTCTTAAAGGTGGAATACTTAGCAAAAAAAAATATGTATATCCAGAAGTTTTAGTTGCAAATTGTGTGGACAAAAAAGGATCCAATATGAATCACCAAGACTTTGTTGTTAATTGTTATAATGAATAAATCAAATTAATTTTTCATCAACAACAAACTAAACCTCTTACGACATTTGCATCACTACACTTATCATTTCAATGGGCAGTGATTCACCTTCTTCATAAGAACTGGACAATAATCTTCTAAAAGAGACCACAAATCAAATAAAAGTTTAAAATGTCACCTTTCCCAACAAGTTGTGAACTCGAAACATACTGATTCAGTGAAGCCAAAACACGAACATAAATTAGATACCTTAAACTCAAAAGATAACTTTAGGCCATAAAATCCAAAAAATTGCAGATCACAAATCACAGTTAAGCTTCCACCACCAGAATGACCATCGAATTTTAAAGCAATCTTTTCTATTCCTCTAAGGATCTAAATTTTCGAAAAGTGAATTGGAGAAAGATTTAATTTTTGAAAATACACATAAAGAAAAACAAACATCACTTTATAAAGAAGGAGAAAATAAGAGAATACCACAAATGGATTGCACACTGAAATCGATCATGCCACAAACTCTTGCTTGCTAAGCCCAAATTCCAAAACCCTAAATTAGGATAATTGTAATCAACAATACCACAAATTCTTGAGCACCAACATCCCAAAAGAAACGTCAACATCCATATACACACAAGTGTAATCATACCCCTATTAATTTGAACGAAAATTAACGAATTAATAAGTTAAATTTTGAATCTTACCTTGAGAAGAAACTCTATGACGAACAATTGATTTCCGCAGAGGTGATACACAATCTCTGTTCTCTAGAAACTTATAGGAAAACAATGTTTGTTATGAGTAGACTAGCAGTTCTTTACGAGAATAGTATGGTTGTGGTTGTGTCTGATGGAATTTAAGTGAGGGTGTATTTTGATGAGTTTTTTACCGATGGATTTAAAGAGAGGCAATGGGTTGGGTTAGGAGAAAAAGGAAAACTGGAAAAAACCTAGCAACTAATATTAATTAAATAATTAATTTCTTAACGACATGGTATTATTTTTAGAGTCAAAGTAGTATACTATATTAATATTGTTAAAAAATTAACTTTTAACGTCCGAAAAAATATTTGGTCACTATAATTATATTAATAACGACCGGATTGATATCCATTCGTTAAGAAATGGTCGTTAAAAGTCATATTTCTTGTAGTGATGCCAGCAATGGTCGTTAAAAGTCATATTTCTTGTAGTGATGCCAGCTGATGCAGATGTGCCTTCAGCTACCACCAGAGATGAGGTTTGATCTGGGGAGGTGGCTGCTGCTGAGTTTGAGGGAAAGACGGATGAGGAACAACTCGGTCTCCAAGAGGAGACCACATATGAGGGTCTTATAGTGGTTGAGGAGGCTATGGTGGAGTCGGCTGTGCAGATTTCATTTGTAGATTCACCCATGGCAGGCCCTGTTGGAGCTAGTGCTGATGTGACCCCGAGCTATGATTCCCCGAAAGATGGAGCAACTGTGTAGACATGATTCCTCTTTACCTCCCTCTCTGACCTTTTTTTTATTGATTTTTGATTACTTTTGTTGCATTTGAGGACAACTTTTTTTTATTAGTGGTGGGGTGAGGTATTTCCATACCTACCTCTTGTTGACTATATTTTATATATATATATTGGGTTTTTGTGTTCTGAATTATGTGTTGATATTGTCTTGTAGACGTTTGAGCTTATGGCTCCTTGTTACGAATGAAAATGGTTTTCGACCCGTCCAAAAATTTTGCCACCTCTTTTTTTTGTGTGAATGTGGTTGTTCTTGTGTAAATTTGAGTATCAGTTATGATCAATACCGATGACTTGAATAGTGCTCTTAATCGAACAAAAATGAATGCGCGGCTACGATGAGGCCAAATGAAGCTGCATAGACAATTTGTGGACTTTTTGCATCTCGTTGTGACTAGCCGGCTATCGAATGGAGTCTCTTGTGATGAACATTGCACACTAGAGAAAGTGTGGAGTCTTGTTTGATATTGGTGCCAATGCCTTGTGTGATGATCTTACCGTGAACCTTGTGTGATGATACCTAGAACTTGCCCCGTTGGTCCGGTTGACTAAGTGATGCAAGCTATTGAAATGATCTTAGGCAACAATTTTGAAGAGTGAAACAATTTGACAATATACCTCTTTTGTGGCCAATCTTGTGAGATGTGTGAACCTTGTTTGAACCTTATCCTTTTCTTGAAAGAAACTTGAGCAAATTGAGACACCTTTTTATCCATTCACCCATAATCCTCATGAAGTGTGGTTTGTATGAATAACCAACTTAGGCCAAAAGCCTAAGTTGGGGGTGTGGTAAACAGAGAAGGTAAATAAAAAAATGTGAAAGTTTCCCGTTCTAGCAATGGACTTGAAAAAGATAGAATCCCCCCATATAAAAAAAAAAGAAAAAAAGAAAGCAAAAGAGAAAGAATGAAAAAGTTGTGAAAGTTGCAAAAGAAATTGGGTGTCCAATATTCCTTTGGAAGTTGAATAATGGGGTGAATGTTAAGCATGATTCAAATGTTGAAGGAAAGGAAGAAACTAGTGTTCAGACCACATTTCATAAGGGTAGCAACAACTGAGCCTAAATGGCCATACCTTTACACTCAACTCTATTACGAGCCTTCAAAAGACCTTTTTAATCTTGAGCAAGCTGAAACGAATGTTGATTGGAAATTAAGGGCAAACCTATGGGTGAAGTCATGCATGTGTTCATGTTTGTGAGTGTGAGAGTTGTATGTGATTTCAGAACTATAAATTGTTAAAGAATTGTGTCTGAATATAGAATCATCTTTGTTGTGAGGGCATTTGAGTTCTTTTGTTGAGCTTGAACTTGCATTTGAAACAAGTATTGTGAACTTGAGTATCTTTCATAATGGTGAGTCACAACTTGGATCATTGAGTGCACAATTGATCCTTGCACGAGTAAGTTGAATCTTGTTGTGTGCATTCATGATTGAGTCTTTTCTAGCACTGTTTGAGACATCCTTTTTGAACTGCTGAACTTGAGTTTTACTTGCGGACAAGCTAAAGTTTAAGTTAGGGTGTTAATAAGTCCTGGATTTGGACTCATTTAGGGCTTTGTTTATACAGATTTAGTGTCTTCAAATGCTTAGTTTGTGCCAATAACTAATGTTAGGTCCTTGATTTTAAGGAGTATGGATTGAGGAACAAAGCAAGGACACTAACCGGCAAAAAGGAACAAAATAGGCTAAAGAAATGAAGATGGGCGAGCCTGAGGACTGCCAAGAGTACTCGGCGCTTATCAGACCGCCTAAAATTCTAGTGTGCCAAGCCCTAAAGGGAAGAACCAAGTTGGTGATGAAAAGGATCAATCGGCGGATCGCCGAGTGATTTCACGAATCCAAGATAGATCATCCAAAGTTACAAACCTTGAGGATGTTGAATACCAAGGCAGAAAGGTGATGGAAGAGACCATAGGGCGGCTCGCCAAGTGGTTCGGCGAGCCTGACTTACTTAGCCGAATGAGCTTTCGTAGCTTATTTTTGGCGACTATAAATACATTTTTGAACATTTAGTTTAGTATGAAATACTCTTTAGAACCATCTATTGTTAAGTTTTGAGCACCTGGAGATTGTTTTCTCTAGTTTTTTCTTAGCTTTGAAGGATTGAAGAAATTCACTTTTGAGAAATTAGAAGTAGGTCTTTGAGAATCTTCAAATTGGATCATTGTAAGGATGAAATCACTTTTACCCAGTTGATGGATAATAAATTTGGTAATGGTTTTTACCTTTTTATAATGTCTAGCTGAAACCCTAATTCTTGGGGTGTGATTATGTGATTATGGGCTGATTTAGTTTATGGGTATTGCTAATTGTTAGTTTAAATGCTATTTAAAAGTGAGTTTAATCGTTAATTGTGGTTTAATTTAGGAATTGTAGTTGCAAATGTATTTCTATGTTTGCGTTCTTGTTTTGCGAGAGTGATAGGTTTTAGAACTAAAATTATTGATTGATGTTTGTGGGTATTGGGATGACCTGGGTTCATCTCGTGAGAGTGAATCCTAAACCCAATCCCACACATTCAGCTCGAGAAAGTGAATGGATTAAGGTGTGGGATGCTCTTATTTTGCATGCTTGTTGATGTTCAAGAGAAATCACTTGATTCACGGTAAAATGTTAGAGAGAAAACTTACCTCCACTATAGCCTAGGCTACTCACTAATATCTAGCTATTTTCTAATAGTTGCAATTAGCCATATGTCTATATTAGCCTATAATCGATCACATATCAAGAACCTGTCTCATTATTGTTAATTCGTGTTGTTATGACTGTTGTTCGTTGTTGGTAATCAAAACCAAAACCCCCCATTTGACATTCGTGTCACCCCTTAATTTGAATGATATTTTTATTCAATAATTTTTATTCCTATGACTGATTTGGCCATGTTCATACTTTCCAATTGAATCTGAAACACATACCGCTCCCTGTGGGATTCGACCCCAACTCATTTAGTTAGGTTTTATACTGATTGACGATTGTTGACGCTTAGAATTGGATAAAGTGTCTTTGAAACGTTAATAAATCAGACAGTAACCCACGAGGGGACCTACGCCCGTAGATCCCTCCACGCCCGTGGGTGAGGGGTCGTGGATGGAGGCCCTAGGAACCAAGTGTCTGAACCCACACCACGGTTCACCAGCACGGGCCGTGGGTCCAACCACGGTCCATCAGTGGTGGGTCGTGGGTGAGGCCTGGAACTGCTTTTTGGCAATTAAGTTTAAGGACACTTTGGGGTTTTCCAAAATTAATTAGTTATTATGTGACGTCATTTTATACTAATTTAGACTAACTATATAATGATTTAAGACCCCTAAATTAAGTCATCTTCCTTATTATTCCAAAATCCCAAATCAAAACCAACTTTTCCCCAAATATTCTCTGTCTAGATCTTAAGAGAAAAAGAAGAAGGAAGTTGGAGCTAGGGTTGAAGGAGAAAGGTTTTCTTCTCAAATTTGTTGGATTTCATTGCTAAGGTATGGTAGTCATTCATCCTTGGATAGCCTTCATCCATGGATCCCCTTCAAAACACTAATTTCGGAGATAGAAATTCTCCAAAAGCTAGGGTGTGACTCCAAGTCATGGATTCTTTTTTAAAACCATTCTAATGATATAATTACTTTATATTATGATTGAATTGATGATTTATTATGGTTTTTATGTTGAAATCCCCATATTCCCAATTCATGACCTTATGATGTGGGTGAATTGATAAAAGAAGAACATTATGACATTATGCTTGTAGTAATTGAGCTATTTGAATTATGTAAGCATCCATGTCTAATGTAGTAATTATAGATGTGTTGATGAAATATGATCTATGGTCCTTGAAGGGCAAAGTATGAGAATTATGCATGATTATGAGATTTATATAAATGCTTTAAGAACACTTTGAGAGTAAAGTGATTATGATTATGATCTAGTTGTTGTGTTGTTGAAATGTTATTCTCATATACACATCTAGGTATGAATATGATATGATGTAAAAGGTTTTCTCACAATATGATAATTCTAAGGTTGAAAGGATATTCTCACCTATTGAATCTGTGAGCTATAGTATGAATTATGTTGGATTGAGTTTCAAGACATTCTTCCATGAATATGAACTTAAGTCAAGACTTAACATGTAATTTGTGGGAATTAATGCTTAGCACCAAGTGGATATGAATATGAGATGGAATCTTTTACCTTAGTTGAGTCCGGCTTCCCAATGAATGCTTTTACACTAGTTGAGTCCGGATTTCCAAATGGGTTCCTTCTAGCTTAGTTGAGTCCGAGTTCCCAAAGTATGTATCTCATGAGATGGAAACCTTCTACCTTAGTTGAGTCCGAGTTTCCTGTAGCAATCTCATTATCCCTTAAACTATGTGCCCACATAGGTAGTTACCTAGTGTATCAACCTAAACTAATAGTATGGTTCTACCTCAAGCAAGTAGGACAACCCATTTTCGGTGTGGGTAGACACCTGATTCCATGGTATGCTCACATGGTCTATGTCGGTTAAGGCTTATTCCCCACTATGAAAATAGTATGAACAAGAATATGAATTATGAACTATAGCTACTCAAGAAGCTTTACTTGGTATGGGTCAGATTATGGGATCTTATCTATTCATTGCATAAGTATGCTTTTAAGGTATTTATGATATGTTCCTCTTATGATATGATGATCTATGAGTTGATTATGCTTATGACTTATGCTTTTCCACTATCTTCACAATGATGTTTTAACTTAGTAAATTTCATGCATTCAAATAAAATGCCCCTTTTAGCATGTTTTCATGATTTTGTGCATTGCTATCATACTTACTGCATTTTTGTACTAACCCATATTTTCCAACATTTTCCCCAAGTGTAGGGTCTGGTTCTCAAGGTGGTCCTCATTATAGCTAAAGCTTGGATTCACTCATTTCTCCTAGCTTGGTGATGAGTCCTCATGATTCGAGGACGGATGTTTTCACTTAGTAGTTTCATTCTTGTATTTCCTTTTCGGATTATGTTTTATGGGATGTGTCCCTATTTGATACAAGTATTTTAATTGATGGCTATGTTGAGACAAGTCTAGACTTCCTCTTTCCTTTATGAATATTTTGTACTTGAAATGCGTTTTTACTCTTTATTGTTCTATGCTTATGTTATGATATGCTAAGTGGCTTACATGGTGCCTTTCGGGGTCCTATGTGCCTTGTTACATCTAGGGATACCCCTGGGTCGTGACAAACTTGGTAATTAGAGCACAAGGTTTAGATTGATTCTAGAATGATATCTTATGAGCCACGTTTAGTAGAGTCTTGTTCATAAGTCTGAAGCGCGACACACTTATGAATGAGAGGCTACAAGATGTTTAGGAAATTTCACTTCTTTCATTACCCTTAAGATGCTCCTTAGAATTTAATTTTATAAAGTCCCTCTCCTAATTCTTCTCTTGTGTCTTCAGGATATGAATACATGAAAGGCAAATGCTAGAAGGATGGAGGATGACAATGTGAATCAAGGAGCTCCTCCTCAAGCTAATCAATCTTCAGTTAATCCTTTGATTGAGACTGTGACCCATGCAGAGTTTAGGTCTACTATCCAAATGTTGGATCAAGTCATGACAGCTAAAGCCAATAGAGAAGTTGTAGCTCCAATGAATCCTAATGTGAATTGGGTTGCTTCTAGGATTAGGGATTTTGCTAGAATTAACCCTCCCGAATTTCATAGCTCTAAAGTGGAAGAGGATCCCTAAAGGTTTATAGATGAGTTTTACAAAGCTCTTGATATTATGGGGGTGTCTTCGGAAAAGAAGGTGGAGTTAGCCGTCTAACAACAAAAGTATGTTCCTTAAGTATGGTATGATCAGTGGAAGGGTGGAATACCCGTAAGAGCGGGAGCGGTAGGATAGGAATCATTCGAATCAACATTTCTTTATAGATCCTTTCCCCGAGATTTGAGGGAAGATAAGGTGGAAGAGTTCATTAACCTTCATCAAGGAAGTATGAGCATGAAAGAGTATGCCCTAAAATTCACTCAGTTGTCCAAGTATGCTCAAAATATGGTGTCATATTTGAGGGATAAGATGAGTAGTTTTTTTATGGGTGTGCCCGACTTGGTTGAAAAAGAATGTCGTACGGCAATGCTCCATCATGACATGGATATCTCAAGGCTTATGGTGTACGCTTAACAAATTGAGGAGTCAAAACTCAAGGAAAAGGATAGAGAGGTGAAAAGAGCTAGAACCGGTGATGGGCACTTCTCCAATGCTAGGTCCGATGGACAAGGTCGACCAAGGTTTAGACAAAGTTTTTCCAACCAAGGCTCCTCTATTGCTCCAAGGGTCAACAAGGATAGGGTTTCCAACCCTAAATATCAAGGACGTAAGAGTGGTGGTTCTTATGTGGCTAGGACTAATTGTGCAAAATGTGGTAGAAAGCAAGATGGTAAGTGCCTAGTTTGCACCGATGGGTGTTTTAGTTGTGGGAAGATTGGCCCCAAGATGAGAGATTGTCCGATACTCAAGGTTAAGGGAAGAGAATATAAACAAGCTCCTCCAAGCGGTTCAAACTCCAATGCCCCAAAGCAAAACCGCTTGTATGCTCTTCAATCCCAAGGTGACAAAGAGAGCTCCCTGGATGTGGTAACCGGTATGTTAAAATTATTTCCCATTAATGTATATGCCTTGTTAGATCCTTGGGTAAATTTGTCCTTTGTGACACCTTATGTGGCCATGAACTTTGATATACTCCCCGAAGTGTTAGTAGAATTCGGTCTCTACCCCGGTTGGTGATTTTGTGGTGGGTATGACGATTTATAGAAGTTGTCCCATTTCCTTGTCCCATAGAGTCACTTTGGTGGATTTGGCAGAGTTAGACATGTTAGACTTTAATGTGATTTTGGGTATGGATTGGTTTCTTGCATGTTATGCCTCTATCTATTATAGGACTCGGGTGGTTAGATTCCAATTTCCAAATGAGCCTATATTAGAGTGGAAGGGGGAAATTATATGCCTAGAGGTCAATTTTTCTCTTGTCTTAAAGCTAGTAAGATGATCTACAAAGAGTGTATTTACCATCTTGTTAGGGTGAGGGATGTTGAACTCGAAACCCCTTCTCTAGATTCGGTTCTGGTAGTGAATGAGTTGCCGAAACTTTTCCCTGATGATTTACCTGGTATTCTTCCCAAGTAGGAAATAGATATTGGTATTGACCTTCTACAGGATATGCAACCTATCTCCATTCCTCCCTATAGAATGGCTCCGGCTGAGTTGAAAGAGCAACTAAGGGATTTATTAGATAAGGACTTCATCCGACCGAATATCTCTCCATGGGGTGCTCTGGTGTTGTTTGTTAGAAAGAGGGATGGGTCTCTTAGAATGTGCATCGATTATCGTCAATTGAAAAAAGTGACCATCAAGAATAAATATCCTCTTCCGAGAATTGATGACTTGTTTGACCAACTTCAAGGGGCTAGCTATTTCTCTAATACTTATCTTCATGTGGGTTGTCACCAATTGAGGGTGAGAGGGGATGATATTCCAAAGACAGACTTTAGAACCTGGTATAGTCACTATGAATTTGTGGTTAAGTCATTTGGGTTGAGTAATGTTGCGGCGACATTTATGGACTTGTTTGTGATAGTGTTTATCGATGATATCTTGATCTAATCAAGGACTCAGAATGAACATATGGACCATTTGAGAATTGTACTGTAAATTCATAAGGACCAACAACCTTTTGCAGAGTTTAGCAAGTGTGAATTTTGGTTAAGGTCCATAGCTTTCCTTGGTCATATTGTGTCAAGAAAGGGTATTCAGGTAGATCCTAAGAACATGGATGTGGTAAAGACTTGGCCTAGACCTCTAACTCCTTCCGACATTAGAAGCTTTTTGGGTTTGGTCGGGTACTATAGGAGGTTTGTTGAGGGATTTTCTTCCACTGCTTCTCCTTCGATGATTTTACTCAAAATAAAGCTAAGTTTGCGTGATCAAAAGCTTGTGAGAAAAGTTCCAAGAGTTGAAAGATAGACTTACTTTCGCTCCGGTGTTGACCTTACCGGAGGGTACGAATGGTTTTGTGGTGTATTGTGATGCCTCTAGAGTGGAGTTGGGATGTGTCCTCATGCAAACGGTAAAGTGATTGCCTATGCTTCAAGGAAACATAAAATCCATGAGAAGAACTATCCTACCCATGATCTTGAATTAGATGTGGTTGTGTTTGCCTTAAAAATATGGAGGCATTATTTTTATGGGGTCCACGTGGATATTTTCACCGATCACAAGAGTCTTCAATATGTGTTTAGTCAAAAGGACTTGAATCTTCATCAACGAAGGTGGTTAGAACTCTTGAAGGATTATGAAATGAGTGTCCTTTATCACCCCCGGCAAAGCTAATGTGGTAGAAGATGCACTTAGTAGATTGTCTATGGGTAGTGTGGCTCATGTAGAGGATGAAAAGAAAGAATTGGTTCGTGATGTGCATAGGTTGGCTCNCCGGCAAAGCTAATGTGGTAGAGGATGCACTTAGTAGATTGTCTATGGGTAGTGTGGCTCATGTAGAGGATGAAAAGAAAGAATTGGTTCGTGATGTGCATAGGTTGGCTCGGCTAGGTGTTCAACTAGTGGATTCCACCAAGGGTGGTGCCATGGTCTATAATGGTTCTGAATCGTTCTTTGTGATGGATGTGAAGTCTAAACAAGGCCTTGTCCTATATTAGTTGAGTTGAAAGAGTTGGTACTTAAAAAGTCCGTTGAGGCTTTATCTCAAAGGGGAGATGGGGTGCTTAGGTACCAAGGCAGATTATGTGTTCCAGATATTGATTGTTTGAGAGAACAGATTTTAGAGGAATCTCATAGTTCACGATATTCTATTCATCCGGGAGCCACTAAGATGTACTGTGATCTACGGGAAATCTATTGGTGGAACGGTATGAGGAAATATATTGCGGGATTCGTAGCCAAATGTTGTAATTGTCAACAAGTTAAGGTTGAGCATCAAAGACCAGGAGGCTTGTCCCAAGATATAAGTATTCCCACTTGGAAGTGGTAAGATGTAAATATGGATTTTATAGTGGCTTTGCCTCGCACCCGAAGGCGACATGATTCTATTTGGGTCATTATAGATCGGATGACAAAATCAGCCCACTTTATTCCCGTCAAAGTTTCTTATTCGGCGGAAGACTATCCTAAGTTTTACATAAGTGAAATGGTGAAATTGCTTGGAGTTCCTCTATCTATTATTTCCGATGGGGGTACTCAATTTACTTCTCACTTTTGGAAGTCGTGCCAAAAAGGGTTTGGTACTAAGGTTAAGCTTAGCAGGGCTTTTCATCCCCAAACTGGTGGGCAAGTAGAGCGTACCATTCAAACATTGGAATATCTGTTTAGGGCATGTGTTATAGATTTCAAGGGTAATTGGGATGACCACTTGCCACTAATAGTTACCACTCAAGTATCGGTATGGCTCCCTTTGAAGCATTGTAGGGTAGGAGATGTAGGTCTCCGGTTAGTTGGTTTGAGGTGGGTGAAGTTGCTTTAATAGGTCATGAGCTAGTTTATGAAGCTATTGAGAAAGTTCGGCTTATTAGACAGAGGTTGAGAACGGTTCAAAGTAGACAAAAGTCTTATGCCGATGTGAGAAGAAAGGATCTAGAATTTGAAGTTAATGATTGGGTCTATTTGAAAATCTCACCCATGAGGGGTGTGATGAGATTTGGCAAGAAAGGGAAACTTATTCCTCGGTAGGTAGGCCCATATCAAATTTTGAAACGAGTTGGTAGAGTTGCATATGAGTTGGATTTGCCAAATGAGTTGGCCCCGGTTCATCCGGTATTTCATGTTTCTATGCTTAAGAAGTGTATAGGAGATCTAGCATCCATTATTCCCCTAGAAGGATTGGGACTTGATGAAAGTTTTTCATATGAAGAGGTTCCAGTAGAGATCCTAGACTGGCAAGTCAAGAGATTGAGAAACAAGGAAATAGCTTCCGTGAAGGTTTTATGGAGAAATCATTTAGTTGAGGGTGCTACTTCAGAGGCCGAGGCCGATATGAAGTCCCAATATCCTCATCTCTTTCCTGTTACTCCTATTCAAGCTTGAGGTAAGTAGTTCATCTTGAGTTTTAGTGTTTTGGGAGTCATGTGTGTTATATGTGTTTTTCCATAATTTCCTTATATTATGCATGTTCTTGAGAAATTCATGTTTAGTTAGAGAATGAGTTTTTATGATTGATTTTGCTCATGTGGTTGTGCATTGAGTAAGAGTTGCCTATTTTACTTCATGAGATGAATTGTTGAACATGCTTTAGTATGCTTTTGAGAGTAATTACATATTGGCTCCATGATTTTTTGTTGAGCATGATTTTAGTTGGAGAAGGTAGTTCCTCCTATGAATATGAGAAATGTTGAGTTTCATGCATAATGGGTTGTTAGATGTAGTTCCTACTTCCTTGTGTTGCATTGATTATGTTTGAGATGGAGTTGAAGTTTACTCCTTTGAATTGTGCATTATTTTTTATGCTGCATGCTGATGGGCTTCTAGTTTTAAGTCTTTAATTTCGTAAGGTGTCTAGATCGTCATTCGAGGATGAATGTTCCAAAGAGGAAGATATTGTAACACCCCAGAAACTAGTAGGCTAAACTAGAGCTTAACATGAGGGTTAGAGTCGTAAATGTAACTCCCCTTTACTTAGAAATAAAGGGTTTCATGTTAGAACGTCAAGGTACGACCCCCAAGGACCAACCATGGGTCTTTGAGGAAGACCCTAGAAAATGGCCTGGACAGTGACCCACGAGGGAACCTACGCCCCCTAGGTCCATCCACGCATGTAGGTGAGGGGTCGTGGATTAAGGCCCCAGGAACGTGGTCTCTAAACCCAGACCATAGTTCACCAGCACGGGCCAGGGGTCCAACCACAGTTCGTCAGTGGTGGGTTGTGGGTGAGGCATAGAATTTCCTTTTGGCTGTTAAGTTTAGGGGCACTTTGGTGTTTTCGGCAATTAATTAGTTATTAAGTGCTGTTGTTTTATACTAATTTGAATTAATTATATAATGATTTAAGACCCCTAAATTAAGTCATCTTCCTCATTATTCCAAAATTTCAAATCAAAACCAACTTTTCCCCAAATATTCTCTCTCTAGAACTTCAAGGAAGAAGAAGAAGGAAGTTGGAGCTAGGGTTGAAGGAGCAATGTTTTCTTCTCAAATTCATTGGATTTCACTGTTAAGGTATGGTAGTCCTTCATCAATGGATAGCCTTCATCCATGGAGCCCCTTCAAAACCACAATTTCAAAGATAGAAATTCTCCAAAAGCTAGGGTGTGACTCCAACTCATGGATTCCTTTCAAAAATGATTCTAATAATTTAATTACTTTATATTATGATTTAATTGAATGATTTATTATGGTTCTTATGTTGAAATCCCCAAAAATCCATGAAATCCCTGTATTCCCAAATTATGACCTTGTGATGTGGGTGAATTTATGAAAGAAGAATATTATGAGATTATGCTTGTAGTAATTGAGATGTTTGAATTATGTTATCATCCATGTCTAATGTAGTAATTCTAGATATGTTGATGGAATATGATCTATGGTCTTTGAAGGACAAAGTATGAGAGTTATGCATGATTATGAGATTTATGTATATGTTTTAATATCACTTTGAGAGTAAAGTGATTATGATCTCATCTAGGTGTTGTGTTGTTGAAAGGTTATTTGTCACCACCCAAGTTTACACCATGCAAGAGACACGGCGTACTCGACCCCGAAGGGGTCTTATACAAACCTCATTGCATAGTCATTGCATAAGATACTTAGAAATAGTATGGAATTAAAAACTTTTATTCAAAAATCATACAATCTAAGACATTCATTTAAAAGCAAACAGAAGTCTATATCTCTCATGGCCAACTAAACAATACTTGAAACAAAATAGGGTCACGGCCCTTTACAATCGAATTCTTAACTATAGTCTTAAAATATAAAAGAACTAGAAACAGTAAAAGTCCTTGTCCTCGATTTATGAGGACATACCAAAAGATGTCTTGGAAGAACTCTATTCCAAGCTTCAACTAGGGAGAATCAAATTGAGTGTCAATCCCTACACTTCATAAAGTAAAGAAAATACGGGTTAGCACAATTAAATACTAAGTATGATAGCCATGTAAAAACATGGTCAAAAAGGACATTTTTGGTTGAAAGTCATGCTTGTATGCCATTTGATAAAACTTCATGAATATAAACATAAGAGGCATAACACAAGACATAATCAACATTCAAATCATTTAAACCAAATTAGAACATAATCAACATTAAACCATTACCCTCACATTAAGACTTCACCCCAAGTAACCCTCAAGCTATACTTTGTCCAATGTATGGATAGCGTCCCATACCACCACCCACACTAAGGTACCACCTTAAGGTCACCAAAAGTGAACTTACTATTCAACCTTACCATCCTTGCACCATATTCATTCATTAGAGAAACAAACATTACATAAGCCATATAATCACATTAAAGACCATCACCTAAGGCAACTCTAAGTCATACTTGCGCAATGTGCAAGTAGCATCCCATAATACTACTCACACTAAGTACTCCTTTGAAGTCACCATAGACAAGGCTCATTCATACTCAACAATTCATAACATAGAAGTAACTAATAATACAATCCAAGTATAGCATGCATCTTCACATTAAACATATAAGCATTTAAGTCACCATTCTTCATTAACTTCATTACATTAAGAGCACCTTCATTCTTTAGACATTAGATCAACATTCTCATAAATATCATCGTAAGATCCCATTCATTACGCTTAACATTATAAAGGAACAAACCACAACCTCTCTCAAAGCCTACTTGTGCAATGCATAGATAGCGCCCTATACCACCACCCACACTAAGTAGTGCAATCTTAAGAAGCCATAGTTCATTAACATTATTGTGGGGGTAAGCCTTAACCGAGATAGACCATGTGAGGTTGACATGGAATCCCGGTGTCACCCTCATCGGATAAAGGGATTCCTACTTGCCTAAGACGACCATCGCTTGTTTAGCTTTAACTAGATCCACTAGCTAGACCTATGTAGGCACATAGTTATGGGATAAGTAGATTGCTACTAGATGCCCCACCTCAACTCACGTATGAGCATCCATCTCAAGAGATTGTTACTAGAAACCCCGCCTCAACTCACGTATGAGTATCCATTACAACCAATATCCACTCGGTGCTTAGCATTATTCCCCATGGAGCATTTGACATTCATTACATTTATTCATTATTATGGGATAAGAGATTGCTACTAGATACCCCGCCTCCACTAACATATGGGCTTCCATCTCAATCTCAACATTCATTCATTGGGAATAGCCTTTCACCTAGGAATCCATATTGTGAGAAAGTCCTTTCATAACATGTATTTTCATTCATTAGAGTACAATTGAGAATAGCCTTTCAATAGGTCATATCATAATTCATAGGGTTAATTGAGAAATATACTTTCAATCACTACATACTATATTTTAAACATGATCATCATTCATTCATTTAGATCACACATATACTTCATATAACAATTATACATAGTAATTAAACACCTCCACCTTTCAAGTGGATCAATAGTTCAAGCACAATTCTACTTCAACATGTAATTACACCATAACTTGCCCTTTCAAGGCCATGAACCAACATCAACCCATAAATCCAAACTACTACAATATAATAGGTAATTGACATGATCCAATCACTTAATTCAATATAAGCAACAATAATTCAACAATCTAAATCAATCTAGGCATAATTCATTCATGATCAACAAACCAACTTCATTAAGGCACAATTTAGGAATTGAAAGAATTCATGGGTTCATAGAGTATTTTCATCATAAATCATCAATTAAAGAATACAATCATAATTTTTCATTAGAAACCATTTTAAAACGTTTGATGAAAGAACCCATGAGATTGAGTGGAATCCTAGATTTTTCATACTTTGTAATCACCTTTGAATTGTCCCGTTGAATGAAAAGTTAGACAAGGATCAAGACTACCATACCTTTCTATAGATTCCCACGTAATTCCCTTGAAAATCCTTTGAAAACCTTGAAGATTTGACCTTGGAAGGTTGAATTCTTCCCCTCCAATGGAGGTTTCTAGAGAGAGACATTTGGAGGGGAGGGGAGGTTTTGATTTGGGTTTTGAAGTAATGAGATGAAAAATAGAATCTAACACTTTTAATACTCTTAAAATACCATAAATAATATAAAATAACCATCCCACAACTTAACTAAATTAATTAGCTAATTAGCAAACAACCCCTAACCTTGGCCGAACCATACCAGCAACACAGGTGCAATCGACGGATCCCCATCCACGGACCGTGGATGGGTTGACGCCTGATGTTGTCACCTTGTGGTTTGTGGATACAACATGATTTATGGGCCCTTCACCTATGGAGGCCATCCTTGGGGCGTGGATGGACCTACGGGGTGTGGACCCCTTCCGTAGGTCACCCTCAAATTGGCAAGTTTGCTCATTTGGGGCAGCCTTGGGGTTAGACCTAGGGTCTTCCTCAAGGACCCCTAGGGTGGTCCTTTGGGAGTCGTACATTGACGTTTAACCCCTAAACTCCTCAACCATAGCTCGGGACCACATCAAAACACCTCAAACCTCATGACAAACTCTAAGACACACTAGTTAGGCTCTAGTTTCACTTTTTTGTTTTACGGGTCATTACATTATCCCCCACTTAGGAACATTCATCCTCGAAAGACACTTTAAACACATTAAGAGGTCAACGACTCACGACTAGCAGCCTATCATGCATGCAACATCAAAAAAATGCACAAAACTAGGAGGAAACAATAGCTCCACATCTATAAGCTCAAAGCGAAACAAGAAGGTAGGAACTACATCTACAAACTCATTATGCACCAAAATTTCATCATTTCTCTTTACATTGGAGGAATTACCTTCTCCAACTCATATCATGCTCATCATAACATCATTATGCACACTATGCAACCTTTTCATAAAAACACATTTAGGCATGTTCAACAATCAACCTCATGAAGGATATAGACAATTCATACTAAATGTGCATTAACATGAGGAACATTATTCATAGAAACTCAATTTCTCATTTAAACAAGAATTCAACTAGAACATGCATAACATAAGGAGACCATGGAAACACATCTTCACACATGACTCCAAAATATGAAACAAGCCACAAGGAACTCTTGGTCTCAAGCTTTAATAGGAATAGAAGGAAAGAGATAAGGATATCAAAACTCTCAACAACCTTACTATTCAACATACTATCCTCCACTTAGGATAAAAACCAACTAAGGCTAACATGAAAACAACATAGGAACCTCAATATAACATTCACAATCTATAAGGAACTATCACTTACCGGTGCCTTTAAACTAGGAAGGTCCTCATTAAGCAAATCTTGGTCACAAACAACCTTACCAACACCACTCAAGGTCTCATATGAGTCTACCACACCGGTTCTAAACTCCTCAAACTCACTACACCTCATAAGGTGAGAATATCAAGAAAACCTAACTCCTGAACCTCAAAGCACCCAACGACGTTGCTATCTAGGCACATTATCTCCCACTTGGGAGTAAGCCTATACAAACTCCATTAAACATCACTTCTTTCAATTCTAAGATCGGAGCAAATTATCACTAAACCTTCACACTCATCACACAAGATGATTCTAGATCATGATAAATGCACTTTTACCCTTCTTAGAGAAGTCTACACACTTCAAACACCTAGTAATTTCTAAAACTCCACATTTCATCAACTCTATCAACATACCTCAAAACTCATCATGACTTTCTACCATCAACACACATAACCATAAAGTAACCCATCCTTACTAAAGGCAACATCACAATTTCTCACCTCTAATCTAACAAGTCACAGAGCCATAATTTGCATCACAACCAACCTTCCTCCCTCACTCCACCTAGCATAAGCCTTCCAAATGGTCATACCCTAAAGACCATTGGATAAGGAATAAGAGAAAGACATTCTAGAGTTAAACTCTATCGCATGACTTGAAGAATATGAAAGAAGTGTAATTTCCTAACGTCCTATAGCCTCTCACTCATAGATGTGTCGCGACTCACACTAATGAACAAAACTCTACTAGACGTGGCTTATGAGACATCAACCTAAAATCCATTCCCAAAACCTTGTGCTCTGATACCATGTTTGTCACGACCCGAGTTTACACCCCAAAAGTGACATGGTGTACTCGACCCCGAAAGGGTCTTATACAAGCCCCATAGCATAGTCATTGCATAAGATACTTAAAAATAGTACGGAATTAAAAACTTTTATTCAACAACCATACAATCTAAGGCATTAATTTAAAAGCAAACGGAAGTCTATATCTCATATGGCCATCTAAACAATACTTGAAACAAAATAGGGTCACGGCCCTTTACAATCAAAATCTTAACAATAGTCTTAAAATATAAAAGAACTAGTAACATTAAAAGTCTTTGTCCTCGATCTATGAGGACAAACCAAAAGATGTCTTGGAAGAACTCTATTCCAAGTTTCAAGTAGGGAGAATCAAATCGAGTGTCAATCCCTACACTTCATAAAGTAAAGAAAATATGAGTTAGCACAATTAAGTACTAAGTATGATATCCATGCAAAAACATGCTTAAAAAGGATATTTTTGTTTGAAAGTCATGCTTGTATGCCATTTGATAAAACTTCATGAATACAAACATAAGAGGCATAATACAAGACATAATCAACATTCAAGTCATTTAAACCACATTAGAACATAATCAATATCAAACCATTTCCTTCACATTAAGCCTTCACCCCAAGTAATCCTCAAGCTATACTTTGTGCAATGTACGGAAAGCGTCCCATACCACCACCCAAACTAAGGTACCACCTTAAGGTCACCAAAAGTGAACTTACCATTCAACTTTACCATCCTTACACCATATTCATTCATAAGAGACACAAACATTACATAAGTCATATAATCACATTAAGGACCATCACCTAAGGCAACTCTAAGTCATACTTGTGCAATGTGCAAGTAGCATCCCATACTACTACTCACACTAAGTACTCCTTTAAAGTCACCATAGACAAGGCACATTCATACTCAACAAGTCATAACAAGGAAGTAACTCATAATACAATCCAAGGATAGCATGCATCTTCACATTAAACATATAAGTATTTAGGTCACCCATTCTTCATTAGCTTTATTACATTAAGAGCACCTTCATTCTTTAAACATTATATCAACATTCTCATAAACATCATCATAAGAGCCCATTCATTACACTTAACATTATAAAGGAACAAACCACAACCTCTCTCAAAGCCTACTTGTACAATGCATAGATGACGTCCCATACCACCACCCACACTAAGTAGTACATTCTTAAGAAGCCATAGTTCATTAACATTATTGTGGGGGTAAGCCTTAACCGACATAGACCATGTGACCTTGACAAGGAATCCCGGTGTCACCCTTACCGGATAAAGGGATTCCTACTTGCCTAAGGTAGGACCATCATTTATTTAGCCTTAAGTGGATCCACTAGCTAGACCTATGTGGGCACATAGTTATGGGATAGGGAGATTACTACTAGATGTCCCGCCTCAACTCACGTATGAGCATTTATCTCAAGAGATTATTACTAGATACCCCGCCTCAACTCACATATGAGTATCCATCTCAACCAATATCCACTCGGTGCTTAGAATTATTCCCCACACAATATTTGACATTTATTACGTTCATTCATTATTATAGGATAAGAGATTGCTACTAGATTCCCCGCCTCTACTAACGTATGGGCATCCATCTCAAACCCAACATTCATTCATTGGGAAGCTCATAGATTCAAATATGAGAATAGCCTTTCACCTAGGAATCCCATATTGTGAGAAAGTCCTTTCACAATATGTCTCTTCATTCATTAAAGTACAATTGAGAATAACCTTTCAATAGGTACTTCATCATTTACATAATCAAAGAACTTCATTCATTATTCATTCATGAGTGTGTGTGAACATGTGAGAATAGCCTTTCACATATATCATCATCATTCATAGGGTAAATTGAGAAATTTACTTTCAATCACCACATACTACATTCTAAACATGATCATCATTCATTCATTTAGATCAGACACAGATACTTCATATCACAACTATATATAGTAATTAAACACCTCCACCTTTCAAGTGGATCAATAGTTCAAGTACAATTCTACTTCAACATGTAATTACACCATAACTTGCCCTTTCAAGGCCATGAACCAACATCAACCCATAAATCCAAACTACTACAATATAATAGGAAATTGATATGATAAAATCACTTAATTCAATATAAACATCAATAATTCAACAATCAATCTAGGCATAATTCATTCATGATCAACAAACCCACTTCATAAAGGCACAATTTAGGAATTGAGAGAATTTATGGGTTCATAGAGTATTTTCATCATAACTCATCAATTAAATACTAATACAATCATAATTTGTCATTAGAAACCATTTGAAAATGTTTTATGAAAGAACCCATGAGATTGAGTGAAACTCTAGATTTTTCTTACTTTGAAATCACCTTTGAATTGGCTCCTTGAATGAAAAGTTAGACAAGGATCCAGACTGCCATACCTTTATATAGATTCCCACGTAATTGCCTTGAAAATCCTTTGAAAACCTTGAGGATTTGACCTTGAAAGCTTGAAGTCATCACCTCCAATGGAGGTTTCTAGAGAGAGACTTTTTGAGGAGAAGGGAGGTTTTGATTTGGGTTTTGAAGTAATGAGATGAAAAATAGAATCTAACACTTTTAATACTCTTAAATTACCATAAATAACTTAAAATAACCATCCCACAACTTAACTAAATTAATTATCTAATTACCAAATAACCCCTCACCTTGGCCGAACCACACCAGCAACACACATGCAATCGACGGATCCCCATCCACGGACCGTGGATGGGTTGACGCCTGATGTTGTCACCTCGTGGTTCATGGCTTCAGCATGGTTTGGGGGCCCTTGACCTACGTAGGCCATCCACGGGGTGTGGGTTCGCCTATGGGAAGTGGACCCCTTCCGTAGGTCACCCTCAAATTCGCAAGTTTTCTCATTTGGGGAAGCCTTGGGGTTAGACTTAGGGTCCTCCTCAATGACCTCTAGGGTGGTCCTTGGGGAGTCGTACCTTGACTTTTAACCCCTAAACCCCTCAACAATAGCTCGGTACAACATCAAAACACCTTAAACCTCATAACAAATTCCAAGACACAATAGTTAGGCTCTAGTTTCACTTATTCATTTTACGGGTCGTTATTTTATTCTCATATACACACCTAGTTATGAATATGAAATGATGTGAAAAGTTTTCTCACAATATGATTATTCTAAGGTTGAAAGGACATTCTCACCTATTGAATCTATGAGCTACTGCATGAATTATGATGGATTGAGTGTCAAAACATTCTTCCATGAATATGAACTTAAGTCAAGACTTAATATGTAATTCATGGAAATTAATGCTTAGCACCGAATGGATATGAATATGAGATGGAAGCTATATCCTTAGTTGAGTTTGGCTACCCAATGAAAGCTTTTAAACTAGTGAAGTTTGACTTTCCAAATGGGTTCCTTCTACCTTAGCTGAGTCCGAGTTCCAAAGTATGTATCTCATAAGATGGAAACTTCTACCATAGTTAAGTTCGGGTTTATTGTAGCAATATCATTACCCATAAACTATGTGCCCACATATGTAGTTAACTAGTGGATCCACATGAGCTAAGAGTATAGTTCTACCTTAGGCAAGTAGGATAACCCCTTTTCGATGTGGGGTCGATATCAGATTCCATGGTAAGCTCACATGGTCTATGTTGGTTAAGGCTTGTTACCTACTATGACAATAGTATGAACAAGAATATGAATTATGAATTATAGCTACTCAAGATGCTTTACTTCGTATGGGCGAGATTATGGGATCTTATCCATGAATCGCACAAATATGCTTTGAGGGTATTTATGGTATGTTCCTCTTATGATTTGATTATGCTTATGATTTATGCTTTTCCACTATCTTAAAAATGATATTTTAACTTAGTAAATTGCATGCAGTCAAATGAAATGTCCCTTTTAGCATGTTTTCATGATTTTGTGCATGGCTATCATACTTGGTGCATTTTTGTACTAACTCATATTTTCCTAAATTTTCCCCAAGTGTAGGGTCCGGTTCTCAAGGCGGTCCTCATTATGGCTAAAGCTTGGATTTACTCATTTCTCCTAGCTTGTTGGTGAGTCCTCATGATTCGAGGATGGATATTTTCAATCAGTAGCTTCATTCTTCTATTTCCTTTTCAAATTATATTGTATGGGTTGTGTTCCTACTTGTTTCAAGTATTGTAATTGATAGCTATGTTGAGACAAGTCTAGACTTCCGCTTTCCTTTATGAAAATTTTGGACTTGAATTGTGTTTTTACTCTTTATTGTTCTATTCTTATGTTATGATATGATAAGTGGCTTACATGGTACCTTTCAGGGTCCTATGTGCCTTGTTACATCTAGGGGGTACCCCTGGGTCGTGACACTTTGTACTACCTATTGAATGTGGTCTCTCATTTTTTACAGTAACCACTTGTTGTTGTATTCTTTTTTGAATGTCTCTTGGAACTATGTCTTCTCCCAATTATCCATGAGAACCAGACAATGTTATGACCATCCCCGACTGTTGTTGGGGACATTTTTCCTCAAAAAATATGAGAAATGCGTGAGAGCAGGACCAGCATGCCAAATAATAAAAAATAAATGAGTGCGACATCATAGTCAAATACTCCCCTGATTTATTTTCTTGACTTGATATTAATGTCTTGTGAAATACAAGGACTCAAATTTTGTGAATCCTCTTGTCTCTTGCAACTTCGGATGAACAATGACTTCTAAATTCTAACATAGATCAACCTCTTGCTTAAAAAGAAGAAAAACTTAAAAGGTAAACGTATTAGTTCGTGTTCATAATGGATAATGCAAAATATCACGCAAAGAATTAATTAAACACATAAACACTGCTCTGAGTGAAGACAAACTCAATTATATCACATAACATACAGATAGTTATTACACATCCTATACAAATATGTGACCCTTTTGTGCCAAGGGTAGGCCTACCGATCTGAAGGATGTATTACCCCATTTGAAAACATTGTCCCCCAAAAACACTTAGTACAAATTTTCTGAATAAATCAAATACGATTAAAAAATAAGGGGGAAAATACAAATAATCAATCTCACGCAGGGTATCATCCTAAACTAAGCCTTCATCGTCTTTCTTGAACTTCTTGTAATCTTCGAATGCCAACACCTTTTGGATGGGATGGTAGCTTGTAAAGATCCTTCTTCGACTAGAGTAAGCTACTAAAATAAACCCCCAACCCGGAGTGACAATGATTTTCCAAATGACGTATAAATCCTTCAATTAAACACAGAAACATGATTGTCTTTTATTTACCACTGGTCCAAATAGACACAAGGTGGACTTCTAAAGGGCCCAACGCGCCTTGGGTGTTGGGTCAACTTAGTTCAAATGTACTAAATTTGGGATTTGATTTCACTCTACGCTAGGTTACTAAGAGTGGCTTTTGAAAGACCAGAAACCCAAATGGGCAACTTAGGCTGGAACTCACGAAAACCATTGGACGCATAACCAATAAAATGTCGATCATTCCATAAAAGGATTGAGTATAAAAAAGTCTGACTGCGGTTACGCAAAATTTTTCTATAATATACTATATACATGTAGGAAAATGACATAAATAAAACAACAATGTACATACAAGAAAATAGATAAAGAATAAACCACAAGTACAATATACAAATAATCAATAAATAATCAACAATATATACAACATACAAGATATAACACAAAAACTAAAAGCCTCCTCAATTGAAAAAAATGAACTCATAATGGGTAGAGCCTCTATATCCCCAGCGAGTCGTCATTGCACTATAACAAATATGATATATAGCTACGAAATGATTAGCTACGACATAAAATTCGTCATTAATTGTTCACTTTTAGTGACGAAAATTACTTTTCGTGCTTAAATGCACGAGGCAGATACTTTTGGTGACGAAACATAATAGTTCGTAGCAAAGTTTTGTCCATTAAAGTTTCCCACCAAAAAATGTATTGTCACCATTTATTGAGTACTGTCAATCACGAATTTAAAGTTACCAGTGACACATTATTTCGTCACTAATGATGTTTTTAATTTGTGAAAAATTATTTTTGTCTTAAAATTAATTAATTTTTAGACACAATAATTTCGTCTCAAAAAATATGTTGATACAATAGTGACAAATTATAGCTTGTAGTTAAATATTCTAAATTTTAGCTATAAAAATTTAGATTTTATTGTAACATTTATTTTCGTCACTAATAATATGAACAATTGGTGACAATTATTTTATTGTCTCTAATCAACCTACGATTTAGTGACAACAAAAAATTGTCACAAAATATGTAAGGTATTAAATAGCGATGACTTAGAATTTGTAGTTGAATAATTCAACTATATTCTAAAAAAAATTCATTTTTGGGTACGATTGTTCATAATTAGAGAATTTCCTAAATGGTCCCTCAACTATTAAAGTAGGTCTAAAATTGTTCTATACCTATACATTTATCATATTTAGTCCTTTCACTATTCAAAATATTATCATGTTTGGTCTCTTAATTATAGACCTACCATTTTTAGTCTCTTGACTATGCATTTACTAGTTTTAGTCCTTTAAGTATTCAAAAATTTATCATGTTTGGTCTCTTGACTATTTTTATACAAATAGAACTCATGTCTATGTGAAATTAAGTCTTTAGCCCATTTTTTAGTTGTTTCACTTTCCCACTACTTTTTCTTCAAATTACTCTGAAGAAAATAACCTTACCTCAACGATTCAAAACAAAATTCATAGTAAAAGAAGATACAAGTCTTGATTCTTATTCAATGGAAGATGAAATGAAATATATTATTGCTACTAATGACTTGAGAATGCTAAAATTTATTACAAAAAGAAAAATGTTATTACTCGTTAGTTGTAGAAAGAAATTTATTTATATTTAATAGAAATGAATTTCCTGCAATTAGAATAAAATTTTAAAAAATTTACTTGTATATTTTGATTTCAAATTTTGTACTCCAACGACTTAATTAACGGAAATTTATTTGATATCTTAGAAGCTGAATTTATAAAATGGTAGATTTTCCACCATTTTAAAGATTTTTTTTATTTTGAAATATATCAATTTTATTATTCTGTTCATTTGATTTTACATAGAGAAATTGAATAATAATATCAAATCTTTTATTTATTTTATATGAAAATTGAAAAAAAAATTCACGCTGATTATGAACCGTTAATCACTAAAGAAGAGAATATTTTATTTTTTGTTGGTAATTGTACATACTAACTCGATCTATTTGCTTCTGTCTAAAAATACATACATAATTAGTAGTGGATCCTTTTACGTAGAGCAACTCTATAGAGATAATATCGACTTACAAACTTAGACTGCAAAGATGCAAAATATTTCATGGGTTCTATTACCTTTTTCATCCGTGTGAAAATTGAAATAAACAAAAAAAAAATGAAAGCACAAATGAAAGAAATTAACCAACTAAGATTTTGAATATATTAAGATAAAGTACTATCATTGTGGGTATCAATATATTTTTAAGATTTGATTTACCGATCGAAGTGAACCGAGTATTAACTAGTATTTCTTTTAATAAAGTCGAAAGTTTAATTTTATATAACTTTATAATTATACTGAATAATTTTTTAATTTAAAATAGTGTATACACTTGTATATACGTGTATAATATTGTATAAAAGGTGCTTATATACATTTTTATATTGTTATACATAATTAAACAACACATAGACAAATCAATTGTAGATAATTTTTAAATAATGTACCTGCACTTTATAAGTGTGTATAAACATTGATTATATACAATTATAATATAGGACACCTTTCAATCATCACGAGTGTTGACACCCAATTTTGATCATATGCACTTCGTATTAATTATCGAGCTTCTTCAATTTGAAATCATTATTTTTGAAAATTTCAAAAATATTTTAAATATATTCTTTAAATACTTTGTATATATATATATACACACACATACATATATAACTCTAAATTAGTTAACTTCATATTTATGTATAATTATTAATTAACTTATGTCTTAAGAAATAATTTGTCTTATTTAAATTAAGAACCTCAAATAATTAATCGATAATTACTTGTCTTATTTCAACTTCAATCGAATTTAGCTAATTGATTCGATTTGGCAATATTTAAATTCAATTGACTAAATTCCTAATACAATAGGCCACTCAATTTAGCTAAGATTACAATCGTTTGGCCATATTTTGAATTCTTTATTCTAAAACCCTCATATCCTCGTACATCTACAGTCAATTAGGTCATTTTATAGATTATTATATTTGATTTAATATATTGTGTCAACATGTAATTTTTTATCAAACTTAAGTTTTACATTATTTTTAGCGCTCAAATATTTTTTTAAAATTTAAATTAAATATTTTAATTTGAATTTTGTTTTATTAAGTTTATTTTAAATGATTTGAAAAGCACAAAAAATTGAATCGCAATTTTAGGTAAGTTTTATTTTTTCAATTGTTTTAAAAAGAAATAGAAAAATATAATTTTTTTTATATGTTTTCTTTTAATTTAGGTTTAATAAATAAGCTAGTAATTTTAATATTTTTTTTAATTACATTTTTAGATTAACTAATTATTTTTTCTTATATTTTCATTAGTTCAAAATAATTAGCTAATATTTTTATAATTTTTATATAAATTTAATAAATAAATCAAAACCAACCTAAACTACCTCTTACCCCACTATTGCACCTACACCATCCTATTTTCCTCCCACTACCCTAATTGTTTACCCACTATCTACCCACACACACAATCATTACATGTATTAGCACAATAATAAATCAAAACTAAAAGAATAAGCAACACACCTACACTACTCCAAACCCAGCAAACGCCAAAAAAGAACAAAAGGAAAAAAACACTCCTATACTACCATCACACAAAAACACAAAAAAAAAGGGACGATCAGCAAAAACCAAAAAAAAAAAACAATATACACGCAAAGCACCAACCACACACATAAACAAAAATACAATACACACTAACACCAAAAAAAGTATTTATGAGCGTTTTAATCGAGCTTCGATCAAAATTTTGCGGTTCTTATTTCTTCATTTGTGGTACTCAACTTGACCTTATCTTTTAATTTATTTATGGAAATTTATACAATTATGTGATAAGTTTTTCTATAGTTTTGTTTTATTTATAATTTGATTGAAATGAAGATTGGGTTAAAGTGTTATATCTCTATTTAATGAATGAAGTCCTATATAATGTAAGAATTTTTTTATTTTTTGTTGTTGTTGTTGTTGTTGTTATTGTTGTTGTTATTGTTGTTTAATTTTTTCATGCCCAACTCACTATTTTTATGACATTGTTGTAGCTTAATGTTCATGTCAATTGTCTATTTTAATTTACATATTTTAAAATAAATGTGATTACCTAATAACAAACAAATGGGTTATGTTGTTAAACTTGAATTTACTTCATTTTGAATTAGTTGAATCCTTTGATATGAGGATTAATTTATTTAAAATAGTATCAATTAATATAATAATGGAATGAAAGATTAGTTCTCTAAAATTCACCAAAATAAGAGTAAGTACTTTTAATACTAGGTGAGTTTTAGGCACGTTAGAAATATTTGTTTCAATTAAGAGACTTTCATTCATTGCCTAAACAATATCAGTTCTTGGCTTTTGTATTCACCGCCACATTCATGAGTTATTTTAGGGCTTTTGTATTTAGCAAATGTGAATTACATTGTTGATAACATGCACCTAATTAACTGACATAATATTTCAATTTTTAGTTAAATGAGCTAGATAAAAAAGATTTGGACTTACAAGTATTTATCTGTCAACTTTATGAAAAAAGAGCCTTTTGATTGCTTCATTTGTGTCATTTGTTAATCACATTAAATTGTTTTATAATTGATGGCCTTTTTCTATTCTGTTCTAAGAAATTGCTTGAGTTTTGTTTTTTAGAACTCTCGTCTTTTTTTTTTTTTGCAACAAAATGGATGAGGCTATAAATTCTAGTTATATGTAGTTTCTCCTTTAATTCACGCATGTTTGATTCGAATGTGAGAATTCCTACATAGATTACATTATATTTTAATAGTTAATAGTTTTCATGAATGATAGAGTTAATGTTGCCATGTAGAGTAGTTTGTGATGATATATACTCCATGAACTTTCACTTGTGTTAAACTTGTAATGATAAAATTTATATTGTAAATTAGAAAGTATTAATATATATATATAATGGTAATACAAGGGACAATCCATCCAATAAGCCTTATAAAAGTGGGCAATAGAACATATGAAAGAAAAATTGTGTTACATATTTTACTTTTGACTCTAGTATAAACATCTCAATCTAAATTTTTGTTTTATTTTCCCTCTTTGTACAGGTATAAAGGGTGAGAAATGAATCAAGATTGATTACAAGCTATGTGTTACCACATTATTGATATTTTGAAAAGAATTTTTACTTGTATGTCTTTGCATAGGAGTAATATTTAGTATATTTTTTGTTTGATTTTCTTGTCATTGGACATATTTTACTTTTATTTTAGGAGTTTGTAATGAGATATTATTAATTTAGTATAATTTTAGTTGTTTTTATTGTATGATCATGGGTGAATTTTTTGCCAAATATTTGTGTCATGAATTAAATTAATTCATCACAAGTTAATTACATTCAGTGACACAAAATTTATTGTCCTAGTACCCCTTTTATTGAATATGAATTATTTTTTTATTTTGTGACAATTGTAATTGTCACTATTTATGATAACATTTAGGGACAATATATGTTGTCGATAAAAGCTACACTTATAGTGACAAAATGATATATTTAATCACAAAATTATTAACCTTTTTTATAATAATAAATTTGTCCCTAATTTTTACATTTAAGGAAAAAAAAAATTTGTATATAAAAAAATAGTCATTAGTGACGATATTGTATTTTTTCAACTATGAAATACATATAGCTTTAGAGACATTTGATGTCATCAGTGATTGAACAAAATAATTAGTGATGATTTAATTTTGTCACTAATAATAATATTTTTAGTGACAAAACATACTATTAACTACAAAAAAGTTACACTTCTTATGACAAATAAATTCGTCACAAATGTTTATGCATTTGGGGACAATTTTTATTTTTGTAGTTAATATAATATTTTAGTGACGAAGCACTAAATCGTCTTTGTATACTTTTAGTGAAGCACGTTTAGTGATGACTGATTGACGAAATTTTTTTCGTCACACAAGAGTTTAGTGACGAAATATGATTTATAGATGACGAAATTATTCGTCCCTGATAATCAAATTTGTTGTAGTGTTGTTTATACATCTCTAATTCATTCAAATAAGGAGAAACATTATGGTGACATAAAAAATAATCTGTTAAATCAATTTTAAAAGAATTTTTTAAAAAAGAGTTTTAAATGAGTCGCCACCTAATTTTAGGAAAAGTAGGCTTTGAAAGGGGTTATGGTGTGGTTTCCTTATGCTATGAAGATATAAGAATTTATGCATGTATGATATGAATTGTTGCTAAGAGTGACTTTAGTTTCTACAAGCTATGAACATGAATGTTTCCTTGTCTATGAGTATTAACTATGGTTGAGTTCAAGGTATGATATGCATGATTATGGTGACCTAAAAGTGGTACTTAGAATTAGATAGGATTATGGGATCTTGTATAGGCATTGCACAAGTATAGCTTAGGGTTGCTTATGAAATGGTTTGACTTATGTATTTACACTATTGTGCATGATGATTCTTAAAGTTGACAAAGAGCATGGTTTCAACTAAATTGTCCCTTTTAGCATGTTTTAAAGGATTTGTATGCATGGCTTCCATACTTAGTGCAATTTTGTGCTAACCCATATTTTCTACGTTTTTCTATAAGTGTAGGGCCCGGTTGTTGAGGTGTGCTTCCTTCTTGACTAAAAGCTTGTATAAGAAATATGGGTTAGCACAAATATGTACTAAGTATGATAGCCATGCAAAAACTATGCTTAAAAGGGACATTTTAGTTGAAAACTATGCATTTAACAAGTTTGAGAATAATCATGCATCTTTAGTATAAACACCTAAGACATAAGCATATTCATCATGTAAGTCATTAGAACATAATAGAGCCATCATGAAAGTAACCCTAAGTTATACTTGTGCAATGTATGAATGGCATCCCGTAATACCATTCATACTAAGTACCACTTTGAGGCCACCATAACATACTTACCATCCTTTTTTCTCATCTTTAGTCAATAATCATATATAAGGAACATTCACATTTAATAGCCTTTAAGTCAACATTCTCATTTAGCATCATTATGAACACATTCTTTTCATTAGACATTAAGACATTAGAGAAACATACCATTGCCCTCTAAAAACCTACTCGTGTAATGCATGGATGGAATCCCATACTACCACCCACACTTCATAGAACCTCTCAAGTAACCAAAGCACATAACTCACATGATGGGAATAAACATTTACCACTATAGACCATGTGAGAAACTCATGGAATCCGTTGTCTATCCCACATCGTAAAGGGTTGGTCTACTTGCCTAAGGTAGGACCGGTAATATTTTAGCTTAGGTGGATCCACTAGCTAATAACCTATATGGGCACATAGTTATGGGATAAGGAAGATATTCATTGAAACCCGGCCTAAACATGGGGAGATCTTCCATTTTACCATATCCACTCGGTGCTAAGCTTTAAATTCCCATAGAGTATATCATTACTTTAACATTATTACACATGAGAGGGTGCCATTGGCCTACCGACCCAAGGTACATTGATTCACACATGAAAGGGCGCCATAAGCCTACCGATCTAAGGTACATTATTTAACACATGAAAAGGCGCCATAAGCCAACTGATTAAGGGTACATTATTTGGAAATCTCATTGACTCCTCATGAAAGGGTGCCATAAGCCTACCGATTCAAGGTTTATCATTATCATTCATGGAATGGTGCCATAGGCCCACCGATCCAAAGTTCATCATTATTATACATGGAAGGCTGCCATTAGCCTACCAATCCAAGACACGTCATTAGAATACTTCATTAATCATTTATGAAAGGGCTACCACCATTAGGTCTATCGATTCAAAGTTCATTAAGTTAAGATACTTTAGGTACACAAGAAGAGGATGCCCTAAGCCTACCAATTCAAAGTACATCAATCAAGATCACTTTCATTTACACAAGATGAGGATGCCCTAAGCCTACCATTTCAAGGTATAACATTACATTGAAGAAACCTTTCACAACATATCATGGTCATCCACATGTGTATAATTGAGAATAGCCTTTCAATAGTAACACAATTGCATTGTAGTCATGATCACATTACTTTCATTGAAATCACAAAGCATATACATAAGCATTATGATTATACATCAATCTTCATAATTCGCCCTTCAAGGCCATGAATCACAATTCACCAATACACCTAGAATACTACAATTTTGGAATTAATAATGACATAATTCAAGTAACTAAACCATTACAAGATCAATTACATAACATTCATCTTACTACAATTCACCCACACCAAAGTCACAAATTAGGGTTATGGGGAAATCATGGATTCATGGGGGATTTTATCTTAAAACCACCATAAAACAGAAATTCAATCTCAATAAATGATAATTTAACATTTGAAAATGTTTTGAGAAAGAATCCATGACCTAGAATGAAAACCCTTAGTTTTGGAGAAATTTCAACTTTGAAATTGAAGATTTGAGGACTTCATGGATGGAAAGTTAACCATGAATCAAAACTATCATACCTTAATTCAAGATTCCTCACAAAATTGTGTGGAAAAGTTGAGTCCTTGATCCCTAGACCTTGACCTCTTCTTTTTCTTCAATGGATTTTTATAGAGATTTATTTGGAGAAGAGTTGGTTACTTATTTTGGGTTTGGGAATTAGGAAGTGAAAAAGGGTAGTTAATAGTTTAAAAGGTCTTAAATAAGTGAAATAAAACAATATAAAACGACCCCTAACTTAACTAACCACCCTAGGAATTTACCACTTTGTCCCTCACTTGGCCGAATTGGGCAGCATCTCAAGACCCCATCCACGACCCCCACTTACGGGACGTGGATGGCCCCACTAACCGTACTGGTCAAACGTGGGTGGGGTCTATAGCTTGAAGGGTTGAGGTAAGGTCCAGACTTGACCCACGACCCCCACCTACGGGGAATGGGTGCCTTTTTCGTGGGTTGGCTGCCTTTTGGCAGATTTTGGGTTCTAGGGGATTAGGATTTAGGGTCCTCCTTAAGGACCCTTGGTTAGTCCTTGAAGGGTCGCGAACCTTGACGTTTAACCCCTAAACCACTCAACCTAAGCTCGGTAAAATATTTTACAACTTAAAACTCCACATCAAACTGAACAACTCACTCGTAAGGCTCTAGTTTCACCTACTAGTTTTCCTGGTCGTTACATTATCTCCCCCTTGGGAACATTCATCATCGAATGACACTTTAACCACTTTACGGAATTAATGACTCAAGACTAGCAGCCCATCATGCATGAAACATCATAACAATGCACCTTTCAAAGGAGAAAACATCAACTCCATCTCAATACACTCAATGCAACACAAGGAAGTAGGAACTACAGCTACAAACCCATTATGCATGAAAACTTCAACATTTATCATTTCATTGGAGGAATTGCCTTCTCCAACTCAATTCATGCTCATCATAACATCATTAAGCAAATTATGCAATTACTCTCAAAAGCACATTTAAGCATGTTCAACATTTCATCTCATGAAGCATATAAGCAACTCATACTAGATGCACATCAACATGAGAAACATAAATCATTAAAACCCATTTTCTCATTAAACATGAATTCATCAAGAACATGCATATCATAAGGAGACCATGGATACACATAATCACACATGATTCCAAAACATTAAACATGCCATAAAGAACTCTTGGTCTCAAGCTTGAATAGGAATAGAAGGAAGAGATAAGGATATCAGAACTCTCAATAACCTTGCCTTCTAAGCATACCATGTCCCCCTTGGGAGTAAACCCCATACTAAGTCTAACATGAAAATAACATAGGGACCTTAATAAAACATTCACAACTATAAGGAACTATCAACATACCGGTGCCTTCATCTAGAAGGGCTCCTTTGTCCTCTTTAGACCAAAGTGCATAGAAACAACCATAATTTGGAGGAATAGGAACCGTACCATTAGGAGAAGCTTGCTTGACACCTCTTCCCTTTTACGAGAGTGTAGGGCAATCTTTCACTTGATGGTCACTCTTTCTACAACCATAACACCTATTTGTACCGGCTAGGCACTTCTCATGGTGACTCTTTCCACAATTAGAGCAAGTAGGTTTAGGAAATGGAGACCCATTACCTTTCTCTTGGTTAACACTAGGAGTGCTTGGAGAATCTTGGTTAGAAGATCTCTTTTTGAACCTTGGTTGACCTTGCTCATTGGACTTAGATCTCTTCATCTCCTTATTCTTTTTCTAAAATCTGGACTCCTCAATTTGTTGGGCATATACCATAAGCCTAGAAATATTCATGTCATCATGGAGGATTGTTGTATGACATTCTTCCTCAACTAAGTCGGACACACTCATCACATATCTACTCATCTCATCCCTCGAATTCGACACCAAAGATGGAGCATACTTAGACAATAGGGTAAATTTCAAAGAATACTCTTGCACACTCATGCTACCTTGCCAAAGGTTGATAAACTCTTCCATATTAACTTCCCTCTTCTCACAGGGAAAGAACCTATCAAGGAATGCTTTCTTAAATACCTCCCAATCTATGGGACCCACTCCTACCGGCCTATAACTCTTCCATTGAGTAAACAAAACTTGGGTAACATCCTTCAATTGATAAGAGGCTAGTTCCGCTTGATCTACCGAAGTGACCCCCATAGCATCAACTACCTTATACACCTCATCCACAAATTCTTGGGGATCCTCTCCCACCTTGGAACCAAGAAACACCGGAGGATTCATCCTCACAAAGTCCCTCAACCTAGAAGTCATTGTGCTCATATTAGGGTTCACATGAGTCTCAACACCCCTATTGGCTTGGCCATCATATCTTGGGCTTGAGTAGTTACGGCTTGAGCCATCATGAAAGTAACCCTAAGTTATACTTGTGCAATGTATGAATAGTATCTCATAATACCATTCATACTAAGTACCACTTTTAGGCCACCATAACATACTTACAATCCTTCTATCTCATCTTTAGTCAATAATCATAGATAAGGAACATTCACATTTAATAAGGCATGACAAGGTAAGCTACTCATAAAAACAATCCAAGTTAAGAATTCTTCATTACCTTAAGCCTTTAAGTCAACATTCTCATTTAACATCATTATAAACACATTCATTTCATTAGACATTAAGACATTAGAGAAACATACCATAGCCCTCTCAAAATGTCACGACCAAGGGTTACCTCCCTAGATGTAACATGGCATACTTGACCCCGAAGGGGTCTCATACAAGACCTTAGCATATCACAACATAACATAATAGAAAAGTACGGGAAAATTTAAAAATAATTACAATCGAAGTCATTTTCATAAAATCAAGCGGAAGTCTTTCTATACTTTGTCTCAAACCATCTAATAAAACTTTAGAATAAAACTCTTGGGACACAGCCCATACAGTAGTCTCAAAAACATGAAATAAAGACATAAAGGAAATGATGTGTTTTGTCCTCGAAGCTATGAGGACTCACCAAGATCTTCAACTCCTTAGCTAGAAACCTAGCTTCAAGATAGCACTCAAGTCTCCAAACCCTAGATTTGATTAGAATGTAGGCAAAGTATGTATTAGTACAAAATGTACTAAATATGTTAGCTAGCATATTCATAAGAGCATAAGACAATGGTTAGTCAATATAAGACATAATCCAAAATCATATGAAATACTTCATCAGGAATCAATAATAAGCATAAGAGGCAATAACATCATAATAAGCAAAGTATCCAACATAAGCATCATATAAGCATTATTTGACACTTAGTTATCTATACCATAATAAAACTACTCTCAAGTAACCTAAAAGCATACATCTGCAATGCATGAATATCTTCCCATAAAACCACCTAAGCCAAGTATCCCTTTTTGGTCATATTAATTGTAGCCTATATGCATGGTAAGTCTTAAGCTTTTCTACACTAAGGGAACCATACTCCTAAGTAACCTCAAAGCACACTTGTGCAATGCATGAAACGAATTCCATACTACCCTTCACACTAAGCATAACCTTGAAGTCATCATAGTCATATTTACCCTAATTTGGTCTCATTATTTGCTTACTTCATGTATATAAGGGAAATATCACCTTTAGTCAATCATATCATGTCAAGGAAGGCAATTATAGCCCAATCCTATCTAAGCATACATCATATAAGATAAAACATGTAACGACCCGAGAGCACCCCCTAGTCGTTACCGGCGTATTCGACCTTGAAGAGGTCTTATACAATCCCTTAGCATTCATCTGGCATGTATCATAGAATAAAAACACGAAAAATTTAAAACTTTTACTTTGGAAGTTCAACTTCACTTCATATATGAAAAATAGAATCTAACTTCGTCACAATGTACCATCTAGACATAGAAGTATCGAAAATGGGACTTAGCCCTTACATCAATAAAAAATCTAGAAATAGGAAAGTAAAACAATGTGTTTCAACCTAAGCAAAGAACTAAACATAGAAGCTAGATCATGGGGTCTTGTCCTCGGACTTGAGGACTCACCAACTTGGGGAAGCAACTCCAAGTGTCTTGAGAAGTAAGCTTGAATCCTCAACGGCCCGAACCTAAATGTTTGGGGAAAAAGGAGACAATATGGGTTAGTGCAACACATGTACTAAGTATGGCTACTATGCATAAAAACCATTGAAACATGCATAAAAGGTCATTTTAGTCGAAACATGCTTTTTACTAAGTAAATCCAATATGCACACAAAGTAAGCATCATAGTACAAACCAACATAATATCATCCCAACATGTAGACAACCCAAGTAATACTAGTGCAATGAAAGGAATAGAATCCCATAACCCTATTCAAAGCCAAGTATCACATTAAGCAACCTACTTCATGCATACATACATAAAATCATACTTCATCATAACTTACCATATTCATAATGATCATACCTAGCATAGCTTCAACATACATAAGTCATAATCATCATAATAATAAGAGAACACTACTACAACCATCTCTTAGGATCCCACAAGTGCAATGTGCAAGAGAAGTCCCACACCCTCCCTTACACAATGTAGAAACCCTTAAGAAAGCCCTAGTAAGAGTGTAGCATCATTACAATCTAAGTAATTCACCTTTCATACTTGAGTTCAAATAAGAACCAACTTTCATACCTTCTTACCCTTCATAGGACATTCATACTTCAATCACCAATCAGTTCATCACCAATACATAATACAAGGTAATTCATAAAGTAATACATAATCAACATCAATATAAGCAATTGGCATATTCCTTTCATAGCCTTCAAGGCTTCATTCAAGGACTCAACCCTAATTTCATAGAAATTATACATAAACTAGGGTATAATCATCATACAAACATGAATTACATAACATGACATTCGATTCATAGCCTTCACTCAATATCCAACACAAACTAGGGTTAGAATTAGGAAAAGAAGGAGAAACATGGGTCTCATAGGGAATTCTTCAAGAAACCACAAAAACAACATAAATTCATTCATAATTGTTCAAATAACATCAATCAAATTCAGTTTATAACATCAATTTCACTTTAGAAAAAAGACCCACGTTTTTGGATTGAAAATCTAGAAATTAGAGTTTTTGAAATTCATCTTGAAGGGACCTCTTGGGGAAAGGAATCCCAAGAGTGATAAGCAACCATACCTTAGTTGATTCCTTGAGAATCAATGGAGAAACTCCAAGAAATTTGGGAAAGAACCTTGAAACCCTAGCTCCAATGTATTCTTCTTCTTCTAAGGTTTTTTGAGAGAGAGTTTAGAGAGAAGTGGAAGAGTTTTGATTTCAATTGGGTGTTGTGTATAATGACCAAAACTTGTGAATTTAGACTTAAAACCAATATATAATTAACCTCTAAAAATACCCAAAACACCCCTACTTAAATAGGACTTAAAAGGAAATGTCCCAAAACTCCTCATTTAAATGGTCCCCGTTAGGGACCACGACCAACATTCACGGACCGTGAAAGTGCACCACGGGCCGTGGTACTGCCCGTGGTGTTGGAGGAAGTGGATCCCCTTTCGTGCACAAGTCAACACTTGGCCAAGGCAAGACCATGGAGCCTTCCACGATCCGTGGTCATGACCACGGTCCGTGGTGATGGTCTTGGCCTTGTGGAGGCAAGGCCTTCAAGCCTTGGTGCTAAGTGATGTTCACGAGCCACCCCCTCCCTCGTTAAGAGCACCACGGCCCGTAGTGGTGCCCGTGGTGCCTTGGGCAGTAGGTACCCTAACAACCCCCAACTCCCTAAAAGCTAAGAGAACTCCACGCCCACCTTCACGAGCCGTGAAGTGGACCACAACTTGTGGTCCCTCTCGTGAAGGGTGAGGCAGTGTCTGAGACACTTGGAGGTCCCTCTCCCTCGACCAAGGAAACTCCACGAAGCCTTCCACGGTCCGTGGTCATGACCACGAGCCGTGGTGATGGCCGTGGAGTTTGAGGCAGTCGCTCCAAATTTGGGGCAGCCTTGGCCTTAGGCCTTGGCTTGCCTCTTTTGTTTGGCACTCCTCCCTTAGGCCTTAACTCATAGACCACCATATCACACCTAGATGGTCTACTAACTTAGGGGAATTCAGTTTATACCTCATTGACACTACGTTTAGGCTCTAGTTCAACCTACGAAATTTTCAGGGTGTTACAAAACATCTCATAAGTCACCTTAAGGCAAGCTTGTGCCATGCATAAGACCCCATAATCTTACCCATGCTAAGATAGACACTTTAGGTTCATCATTCATGTTTATCATCTCTTAACATCATAAAGACAAGGGAAGTCTCAATTAGTCATGCATGTATTGGAGAGGCCTCTAAAGCTACAATTCAAACTAATCATGCTCATGTTCATAAATGCAAGGGGGAGTCACCCAAGGCATAAATGTTTAGATCATCATGAAAGACAAGGGGAGTCACCTCAAGCCAGACATATCATTGAATCAGAAAGACAAGGGTATTCACCTCTAGTCTCACATACTAATGAATTATAAGGGTAAGGGGAGTCTCCACAATTCATACAAGTTAATGAATCATAGGTATTTACCTCTATGTCCATTTTAATGTGATATAGGTATTCACCTCTATATCAATTTTAATGTGTAATTAAGGTATACACCTCCACATCATCACATAAGGATCATAGGTAATCGCCTCCATGATTAACCTATAGGATAAAGGGTATTCACCGCTTGCATTGGGAGTCACACACATATAAAGGGTAATCACTTCACAATCCCCATAACTAATTAATTAGGAGTAAGGGAAGTCACCAAACATTCCTATCATGTAAAAGTCATTTAGGGGAATCACCACAAGTCTCATCACATTTTATAGTCCTAAGACTTAGATTCATTTTAGGTGAGAAAACCTTTCAACCTAGAATCATTCTATGTGAGATAACCTTTCATGTCATGCTATATTCATGCATAATATCATATCTAGAATTCTACATTAGACACTGATATCCTCATGATTCAAGTGAATCTATCACTTCACATATTCAAGCATTTATTAGGTAGATTATGTAGGTAAATATCTTCCACCATAACTCTATCCATTTAAGCTTCTATTCACATTTAGACTTAACTCTCAAATCCTTAGCACATCTAGATCATCACATTGGTTTTACTCTCAAAACCCTAATGATCAACATTTATGGCTACTAGCCTTATACTTAAGGCTTTACTTCTTATTATCATCATTCATACCTAAATTCAAGGTGTTCTAATCATATTCTTCATTAGTAGAAGATTCTAGTGATAATTGATCATAAAGGTTCAATTTCATCTTTACAAGTCATAATCCTTCATATTCAATAGAGTGTAGTTCAATTCATGATTATATATTCCTAAACTTGAACAATTACTACACATGACATTGATTTAAGAAGGTCACATATGAACCTTCAATTTCACCTCTAAATTGCATAAACCCACAAAATATCACATTCATCAAGTAGACTAGGGTTTACCATGGAAATCACATAAATTCATCGTAATATCACAATTCAATCTTAATACAATCATAATTAGGTATGATCCACTAGATTGGAATCATAGCTAAGCCCTACCCATAATGTAGAAGGAAACCCTAGCTAGAATTGGGTTTTTGATTTCACCATGGGAGAAAACCTTAAGGGGCTCTATGGGTTGAAGAACCCATAGATGAATAAGCCAACATACCTCAATTCATATCCCTAATCAAAGCTTGAAACAATGGAGGAAAATCTACCCCTCTTCCTTCTCTTCTTCTTCTTCTTCTTCTTCACTTCTAGAGAGAGAATTATTTGGAGAGAATTTGGGGTTCTTTGATGAATAAGTTAATGACCTAGTTTAGGGGCCTATTTAGCTTATATAGGTGGTTTAATAACTAACTAACCGACCTCCCTTAACCCCTATGTAATTACTAATTAACTCCCAAACCCATAACGTAAAAACTAAACTTGAAAAAACTGCCCCTACCTACGACTCCCCCACCCACGGACCGTGGGTGGGTCTACTGGGTGTGTTGTACCTCCGTAGGTGAGGTATGCAGCTTAAAATTTTCAGGCTATCACAAGCATTGACCGACGACCCGAACCTACGGGGCGTGGGTCCACCTACGGACAGTAGGTGTCAAACGTAGGTTGCTAAAATTTGACAGTTTTGGGTGCTGCTTTGGGGTCCTCCTCAAGGACCCCTTTGGGTGGTCCTTGGGGGGTTGTAGCTCGACATTTAGCCCATAAAACCTCCATTCTAAGTACGGGAGTTATTTTTACGACTTAAACCCTTTCATAAAGCTCTAAAAAATCTTACGAAAAGCTCTTGAACTCTCTAGTTGAACTTACTAGTATCCGGGGCATTACAATATCTCCCCCTTGGGATCATTCGTCCTCGAATGATGATTCTAAACACTTCTTAAAGTCACAAATCTAGACTAGCATCTCATCATGCATGCACTACATCTAAATGCACACAACCAAGGAAAAAAACTTCAATTCCAAGCTAAACAAATTCAATGCAATACAAAGGAGTAGGAACTAGTTCTACCAACCCAAAATGCATGAAATTCTATATTTACTCATTTTCAAGGAGGAACTACCATCTCCTAACTAAAACATGCTCAATACACACCCATGGAGACTAAATGCAATTTACTCTCAAAAAGCATTTATTCAAAGAGGAATCTTTAAACTCCAAAACTAAGGCATGCTCATATATTCATCTCATGAAGTCTATATACAAATCTACTTATATGCACTACAACATGAGGAAAATAATGCATATAAGTCATTTCTGACAAGACCTAAGCATTTTCATGAACATGCATATTAGGAAGTCATGGCAACATATAAATCACACATGGCTTCATATAAAAGAAAATCAAGAGGAACTTAAAATCTCAAGATCTTAAATGCTAAAAGACGAATACAATGAAGAAGGATGAGGATATTAGGACTTCTTATTGGCCCTAGGCCTCCCAAGTAACACCCTCAACTAAACCCTTAAAAGATCACTCCTACAACTTAATGGAAGAACTTTCTTGTTATTCTATTTCTTGACTTGTCGGTCTAAGATCCCCACCGGTACTTCTTATTTAGAGAGGTTCTCTTTAAGCAATTCTAGCTCCCAAGCAACCTTACTAACACCACTCAAGATCTCATATGAGTCTACCAAACTGGGACTAAACTTCTCATACTCACTACACCTCTCAAGGTGAGAATTTCAAGAAAACCTAACTCAAGCACATCAAGGGTACTCAACGACTTTGCCATCTAAGCACATTATCTTCCCCTTGGGAGCAAGCCTATACAAACTCTGTTAAGCATCATTTCTTTCAATTCTAAGGTCGGAGTAAGTTATCACAAAGCTTTCCCATCCATCATACAAGATGATTCTAAACCATCGTGAATTACACTTCTACCCTTCTTAGAGGAGTCTACTTACCCAACCCATCTAGGCATTATTTAAACGGCCTATTCAACCAATCTATCAACATACCTCAAAACTCATCATGACTAAGTCGGGTTCTACCATCAACTAAACATAACCACACAATAACCTTGCTAGATAGGGACACTATCTCCCCTTTGGGAGTAAGCCCACACAATTTCTTCTAAACATCTTTCATAACATAAAGGCAACAATGAAGCATCATTCATACTGAAGACAACATCAAAGTCTATCATTTCAAATCTATCAAGTCATAAAAGATAAGAAACACCAGAATCTAGTTAAAGCATAAAAACACATACCGGTAGCCACATAAGAAGGTCACTCATGATCACCTCTATATTAGGGAGCTTCTGATCTATTCTTTCTTGGAGCCTTCTCACCCAAACCAATTGGACCAGAGGAAGGGTGGGGTTTGGACCTCCGACGACTATCCTCTTTATTTCTAGCAACCTTAGGGCAATGCCTTATCTTGTGGCCCAACTCACCACAACCAAAACAAACATTAGAGCCCGCTAAGCATTTACCCTCATGCCTTCTATCACACTTACTACACCCCGGTAATAGAATCTCACTACCCTATTGAGACTTGAGGTTAGACACCCTCTTTTCGTTGAACTTAGGAGTACTTGAGGGACCTTGCTTGGGGAACTTTTGTCTAAACCTATGGCGACCATGTCCATCGGACTTATCTTTCGAGGACTCATCATCATCAAATCTAGACCTCTTTTTCTCCTTAGATTATTTCTTATGTTTTGACTCTTCCATTCGTTGGGTGAAACCATAAGACGTGAGATATCCATATCATCTCTAAGAATTGCCACATGACATTTATTTTCTACTAATTCGGATACTCCCATCATGAAATGGTTCATCTTAGCCCTTGAATTATCCACTAAGGTTGGAGCATACTTAGAGAGTTGAGTAAACTTTAGGAAATACTCTTGAACACTCATGCTACCTTGCTTAAGGTTGATAAACTCTTGCATCTTAGCCTTCCTCAGCTCTAGGGGAAAGAACCTATCAAAAAATGCCTTCTCAAACACATCCCACTCTATAGGAACTGTTTCTACTGATCTACTCCCTTTTCATTGACCATGACATATTTGAGCTACCCCTTTTAATTGGTAAGCGGCCAACTCCGCTTTCTCTACCAAAGTAACCCCCATGATATCAAGAATCCTACACATCTCATCTACAAACTCCTAGGGATCTTTCTCCATCTTGGAGCCATAAAACTCCAAAGGTTTCATCTTAATAAACTCTCTCACTCTTAAGGCTGCAGAATTCACATTAGGGTTCACATGGGGCCCAACATCCCTATTTGCTTAAGCCGTCATAGCTTGAGCCAACAATTGCATAGAGGACCTAAATTCTGCATGAGTCACATTCTCTACTATAGGGTCAATTGGAGCTTGAGGTGGAGCTTGGGGTGGGAGGAACCTCTTGATCCACATTTCCTTCCTCATTTCTCCTAGCATTAGCCCTTGTATTAGCCATACCCTGAAAAAAACATAGGGCACGGATTAGGAGAATGACCTATTAAAGCCAAACCCTATGGCACGACTTAGAGAATGAAGAAGTGAGATTTCCTAATCATCTAATAGCCTCCTATTCGTAAATGTGGCGTACTTCACTTTTATGAACAAGACTCTACTAGACGTGGTTTCAGACAATCCTAGAACCATTCTAAACCTTTTGCTTTGATACCAAGTTTGTCACAATCCAGGGGTACCCCCTAGATGTAATATAGTGTATTTGACCCCGAAGGGGTCTCATATAATTCATTAGCATAACACAACAGAAGATAATAGAAAAGTATGGGAAAATTTAAAACTTTTTACAATCGAAGTCATTTTCATAAAAGCAAGCGTAAGTCTTTCTATACTTTGTCTTAAACCATCTAATACAACTTTAGAATAAAACTGTTGGGACACAGCCCATACAATAGTTTCAAAAACATGAAATAAAAACATAAAGGAAATGGTGGATTTTGTCCTTGAATCTATGAGGACTCACCAAGATCTTCAACTCCTTAGCTCCTTAGAAACCTATCTTCAAGATAGCACTCAAGTCTCCAAACCCTACATTTGATTAGAATGTAGGCAAAGTATGCATTAGTACAAAATGTACTAAATATGTTAGCTAGCATATTCATAAGAGCATAAGACAATGGTTAGTCAGTATAAGACATAAATCCAAAATCATATGAAATACTTCATAAGGAATCAATAATTAGCATAAGAGATAATAACATCATAATAAGCAAAGTGTCCAACATAAGCATCATATAAGCATTATTTGACTCTTAGTCATCTATACCATAATAGAACTACTCTCAAGTAACCTAAAAGCATACATGTGCAATGCATGAATAGCATCCCATAATACCACTAAGCCAAGTATCCCTTTTTGGTCATCTTAATCATAGCTTATATGCATGGTCAAGCCTTAAGCTTTTCTACCCTAAGGGCACCATACTCCTAAGTAACCTCAAAGCACATATGTGCGATGCATGAAAGGCATCCCATACTACCCTTCATACTAAGCATAACCTTGAAGTCATCATAGTCATATTTACCCTACCTTGGTCTCATTATTTGCTAACTTCATGTAGACAAGGGAACTATCACCTTTAGTCAATCATATCATGTCAAGGAAGGCAACTATAGCACAATCCTATCTAAGCATACATCATATAAGAGAAAACATCTCATGAGTCACCTTAACACAAACTTGAGCCATGCATGAACAAGACCCCATAATCTTACCCATGCTAAGCTAGACACTTTAGGTTCATCATTCATGTTCATCATCTCTTAACATCATAGAGACAAGGGAAGTCTCCACTATTCATGCATGTATTAGAGAGGCCTCTAAGGCTACAATCCAAACAAATCATGTTCATGTTCATAAATACAAGGGGGAGTCACCTTAAGGCATAAATGTTTAGTTCATCATAAAGACAAGGGTATTCACCTCTAGTCGCACATACTAATGAATTATAAGGACAAGGGTTGTCTCCACAAGTCATACAAGTTAATGAATCATAGGTATTCGCCTCCATATCAATTTTAATATGTAATATATGTATTCGTCTCCACATCATCACATAAGGATAATAGGTAATCACCTCCATGATCAACCTTTAGGCCAATGGGTATTTACTGCTTGCCTTGGGAGTCATACATATATAAAGGGTAATCACCTCACACTCCCCATAGCTAATTAATTAGGTGGAAGGGAACCCACCACACATTCCTATCATGGAAAGGTCATTTAGGGGAATCACTACAAGCCTTATCACATTTTATAGTCCTAGGACTTAGATTCATTTTATGTGAAAAAACCTTTCAACCAAGAATCATTCTATGTGAGATGACCTTTCATGTAATCCAATATTTATGCATAATAGCACATCTAGAATTCTACATACGACAATGGTATCCTCATGACTCAAGTGAATCTATCACTTCACATATTCAAGTATTTATTAGGTAGATTAGGTAGGTAAAGATCTTCCACCATAACTCTATCCATTTAAGCTTCTATTCTCATTTAGACATTACTCTCAAAGCCTTAGCACATCTAGATCATCACATTGGTTTTACTCTCAAAACCCTAATGATCAACATTTATGGCTACAAGACTTATACTCAAAGCTTTACTTCATATTATTATCATTCAGACCTAAATTCAAGGTGTTCTAATCATATTCTTCATTACTAGAAGATTCTAGTGATAATTTATCATAAAGGTTCATTATCATCTTTACAAGTCATGATCCTTCAGATTCAAAAAACTCTAGTTCAATTCATGATTATATGTTCCTAACCTTGCACAATTACTACACATGACATTTATTTAAGAAGATCACCTATGAACCTTCAATTTCATCTCTAAATTCCACAAAATATCACATTCATCAGGTAGACTAGGGTTTACCATGGAAATCACACAAATTCATCATAATATCACATTTTAATGTTAATACAATCATAATTAGGTATTATCCACTAGATAGGAATCATTGCTAAGCCCTATCCACAATGTAGAAGGAAACCCTAGCTAGAATTTGGTTTTTGACTTCACAATTGGGGGAAAACCTAGGTGGCACTATGGGTGGAAGGACCCATAGATTAATAAGCTAATATACCACAATTCATATCCCTAATAAAGATTGAAGCAATGGAGGAAAATCTGCCCATCTTCCTTCTCTTCTTCTTTTTCTTCTTCTCCTTCACTTCTAGAGAGAATTATTTGGAGAGAATTTGGGGTTCTTTGATGAATGAGTTAATGACTTAGTTTTGGGGCCTATTTATCTTATATAGGTGGTTTAATAACTAACTAACCGACCTTCCTTAACTCCTATGTAATTACTAATTAATCCACAAACCCCTAACTTAAAAACTAAACTTGAAAAACTTCCCCTACCTACGACTCCCTCACCTACGGACCGTGGTGGGTCTGTTGGGCGTGTTACACCTCCGTAGGTGAGGTTTGCAGCTTAAAATTTGCAAGCCATCATATGCCTTGACCCACGACACCAACCTACAGGGCCTGGGTCCACCTACGACCAGTAGGTGGCTTATGTAGGTTGCTGAAATTTGACAGTTTTGGGGGCTGTTTAGGGGTCTTCCTGAAGGACCCAAAAGGGGTGGTCCTTGGGGGGTCGTACCTCGACGTTTATCCCCTAAAACCTCTTTTCTAAGTACAGGAGGAAAACCTAGGGGGCACTATGGGTGGAAGAACCCATAGATTAATAAGTTAATATACCACAATTCATATCCCTAATAAAGCTTGAAACAATGGAGGAAAATCTGCCCCTCTTCCTTCTCTTCTTTTTCTTCTTCTTCTTCACTTCTAGAGAGAGAATTATTTGGAGAGAATTTGGGGTTCTTTGATGAATGAGTTAATGACTTAGTTTTGGGGCCTATTTAGTTTATATAGGTGGTTTAATAACTAACTAACCGACCTCCCTTAAATCCTATATAATTACTAATTAATCCACAAACCCCTAACTTAAAAACTAAATTTGAAAAACTTCCCCTACCTACGACTCCCCCATCCACGGACCGTGATGGGTCTACTGGGCGTGTTGCACTTCCGTAGGTGAGGTCTGCAGCTTAAAATTTTCAGGCCATCACAGGCCTTAACCCACGACACCAACCTATAGGGCCTGGGTCCACCTACGGCCAGTAGGTGGTTTACGTAGGTTGCTGAAATTTGACAGTTTTGGGGGCTGTTTTGGGGTCCTCCTCAAGGACCCAAAAGGGGTGGTCCTTGGGGGTCGTACCTCGACGTTTATCCCCTAAAACCTCCATTCTAAGTACGGGAGTCATTTTTACGACTTAAACCCTCTCATCAATCTCTAAAAACTCTTATGAAAAGCTCTAGAACTCTCTAGTTCAACTTACTAGTTTCCAGGGCATTACACAAAATCTACTCGTGCAATGCATGGATGGCATCCCATACTACCACTCACACTTCATAGAACCTCTCAAGTAACCTTAGCAAATAACTCACCTGATGGGAATACACATTAACCGACATAGACCATGTGAGCAACTCATGGAATCCGATGTCTATCCCACACCGTAAAGGGTTGGTCTACTTGCCTAAGGTAGGACCAGTAACATTTTAGCTTAGGTGGGTCCACTAGCTACTAACCTATGTGGGCACATAGTTATGGGATAAGGAAGATGTTCATTGAAACCCAACCTAAACATGGGGAAAGCTTCAATCTACCATATCCACTATGTGCTAAGCTTTAAATTCCCATAGAGTGTTTCATTACTTTAACATTATTACATATGAGAGGGTGCCATTGGCCTACCAACCCAAGGTACATTGATTCACACATTAAAGGGCGCCATAAGCCTACCTATTCAAGGTACATTATTTAACACATTAAAGGGCGCCATAAGCCTACTGATTCAAGGTTCATCATTATCACTCATAGAAGGGTGCCATAGGCCTACCGATCCAAAGTACATCATTATTATGCATGGAAGAATGCCATTAGCCTACTGATCCAAGACATATCATTAAAATACTTTATTAATCATTTAAGAAAGGGCTACCACCATTAGATCTATCGATTCAAAGTTCATTAAGTCAAGATACTTTAGGTACACAAGAAGACGATGCCCTAAGCCTACCAATTCAAGGTACATCAATCAAGATCACTTTCATTTACACAAGAAAAGGATGCCCTAAGCCTACTAATTCAAGGTATAACATTACATTGAAGAAATCTGTCACAACATATCATCATCATTCACATGTGTATAATTGAGAATAGCCTTTCAATAATAACACAATTGCATTGTAGTCATGATCACATTACTTTCATTGAAATCACAAAGCATATACATAATCATAATGATTATACATCAATCTTCATAATTTGCCCTTTAAGGTCATGAATAACAATTCACCAACACACCTAGAATACTACAATTTAGGCATGAATAATAACATAATGCAAGTAAATAAACCATTACAAGATCAATTACATAACATTCATCTTACTACAGTTCACCCACACCAAAGTCATAAATTAGGGTTATGGGGAATCACTGATTCATGGGGGGTTTTAATCTTAAAACCATCATAAAACAGCAATTCAATCTCAATATATGATAATTAAACCTTTGAAAACGTTTTGAGAAAGAATCCATGACCTAGAATGAAAACCCTTAGTTTTGGAGAAATTCCTACTTCGAAATTGAAGATTTGAGGACTTCATGGATGAAAAGTTAACCATGAATAAAAACTACCATACCTTGATTGAAGATTCCTCACGAAATTGAGGGGAAAAGTTGAGTCCTTGAGCCCTAGACCTTGACCTCTTCTTCTTCCTCAATGGAGTTTTAGAGAGAGAATTATTTGGAGAGTAGTTGATTACTTATTTTGGGTTTGGGAATTATGAAGTGAAAAAGGGTAGGTAATAGTTTAAAAGGTCTTAAATAAGTGAAATAAAACAATATAAAATGACCCCTAACTTAACTAACCAACCTAGGAATTTACCACTTTGTCCCTCACTTGGCCAAATTGGGCAGCATCTCAAGACCCCATCCACGACCTCAACCTAAGGGGCGTGGATGGCCCCACGGACCGTACTGGTCAAACCTGGGTGGGGTCTTCAGCTTGAAGGGTTGAGGGAAGGTCCATCCTTGACCAACGACCCCCACCTACGGGGAGTGGGTCCACCCATGGTTCATGGGTGCCCTTTTCGTGCGTAGGATTCCATTTGGCTGATTTTGGGTTCTTGGGGGTTAGGGACCCTTGGTTGGGCCTTAGGGGGTCATACCTTGACGTTTAACCCCTAAACTCTTCAATCTAAGCTCGAGAAAATATTTTACAACTTAAAACTCCACATCAAACTCAACAACTCACTCGTAAGGCTCTAGTTTCACCTACTAGTTTTCCGGGTCGTTACGTACATCTAGGGGGTAACTCTGTGTCGTGACACAAATTGAGGAGGAGATAAAAATAGTATACAAGAATAACAAACATGCAATATACGCAAGTAATAAAATAAAACAATAATATAATAAACATCCTAAGTTTGCCTAACGTCAATAATATATACAATAATGAATAGAAAATATAATTTGAACTCCTTTTAAATAGTTTCAATGGGAAGCGACTCTGGGGTACCTGTAAAGACACTTAGTAAAAGTATTAGTAATGAATAGATATGAATAAAAATGAATAAATCAAATAATAACTTAAAAATAAAAATTCGTCTTATTATTATGGGAGGCCTTGAAAATCGATGGTAATTTCTTCATCGACCAATTTTAACATACACAAAATATATAAACTTCAACTAAATTTCCGTCTGTTACAATGGAGAGGTCTCTAAAACCGATGGAGAGATTTTTTCATTGACCAATTTCAACATACAACATACATAAATTTAAACTAGATTTCCGTCTTTTAAAATGGAGAGGCCTCCAAAATAGACAGAGAGACTTTTTCATTGGTCAATTTCAACTTATAATAACAACATAAATTAAGAGATTAAAAAATGATAAAATAACATATGAATCAAATAAATAATAAATCAAGGATAATGAAAATAATAACATGATATATAAAAGAAAAAAAATGAAATATTCCAACATAATCATATAAGTTTAACAAATAACAATATAACATAAATTGAATGGCAAAATAATAATAACAAAAAAAAAACAACAATGGTCACTGGAAATTTTAGAAAAATGAAGTGTAATCAATTTTAACAAATCTAAATCACATGTGAACAAATAAAAGGCAACAACTATTAACTTGAAGTCATTAACAACATTACTAACAATTTGAAGAAATAAATTAGAAATTAAAAATAATAAAATAACAATCAATTTAATAGGTAAACTTAGAACTAAAACTAAAAATGAATAAAATAGTGAGTAACCAAATAATAACAATGCATTTTCCAGAAAACACTACATTTGGATATATATGTACAAGAGACATACAAAAATCAACCCAAAAAAAACAATACAGATGACCCAAAATGTAGTAAAATAGAAAATAGAGGAGAATGATCGTTGCTTATTTACCGGAAAATTTGTGCCATCCACCGGCAACCTTGTGAATTTGGTCAGATCTGTAAGATGGGAAACGTCGAAGCAAAACTGGAGTTTTAGAGCTTGATGTTTTCTGGTCACTGGGTTTCGCCAGAATACCTGCAAAACAAACAAACAGAGAAACGAAAAATTGAAAAGGGTAAAAGGAAAGGGATCTGGTCGTTGTTTTTATTTTGCTCCAAATTATCGAAGCTTGAAGCTTCTCGCCGGAGCTAATTGGTTCATTTGGTGGTGTTCTCGCTTGTCGGAAAATAAGTGTGTGGAGGCAGGGAGATGGGATGGGTTTTGCTTCGTTGTTTTTCGGTGGGGTTTTGATCGGATTTGGAGCTCCGAGCTCGCTGTTCGGCTGAGCTAAACTCACCGGAAAAAATGGAGAAAGGGGAGAATAGCATGTGGGTTGAGGTCTGGTGTGGAGAGGGTCGTTTGATCATTCGTTGTTGCTGTCTATAGTGGAAGAAAAAAGAGGAAATGGGGGTCTTTTGGTTGTGTTGTTGGCAGTAAGGAGAGGAGAAAGGAAACAGTGGTGTGTTGATGTTCGCTTGAGAATAGAAAAGGTGAGGGATCAGGGTGCGTTCGTGAAAACAGTGACCCTATAACCAGAAAAGAAAGGCGAAAAATGGGGGGTTGGGTTTGCTAGAGTTTGGCCGGAATCTGGGGTGGTGGTGACCGGAAAACTAATGAAAAGTGAAATTCTTTTTTGAACAAAACTCTGAAAATTTCCAAACCCAATCTAAAAATATATATTTTACCACCCTTTTTATTTTATGCCTAATAATTACTTAAATAGAGAATTTTCATACAATAGGCTCAAATCATAGGCTCGAGATTGTGGCCAAAAATCGTTAGTCAATCTGTGTATGCAAAGCTTATCCATATTTGAATGAATTTCTAAACTGTGCAAAATATCAAAATGAATATTAACAAATGTAATGAATAAAATGAATATTAAAAATGGTAATGAACGTAACCAATGACATGTAAAAAATCTAATTTAACAAAAATAATGATTTAGTCAAAATGAAGAAATATTTGAACGTATTCAACCGGCTGTGACAAAAAAATAATGTAATTAAAATTAACTGATAAAAACTCTAAAATTTTGATAAATAAGGATAAATATCGATAAACTTATTTAAAATTATATAAAAAGTATTTTGAACTATTGAATAAATAAAAGTTAAAATTTAGGAATTTTGCAAATGTTAGGCCAAATTTGGGTGTCAACATTGTCTAACTCCTATGTATATGTTGATGTTTATGCAAGCTATCATATTTAGTACATGTCTATACTAACGCGTACTCTTGCCTACATTTATTATCCAAATGTAGGGTCCGGCGATATCGACTCTCATCATCGTGGCTAGGATCTTAGTAGAAGGCAGGCTTGAAGATTGGTGAGTCCTCATAGCATTCGAGGATTTGACCACCATTTCCTTATGTCTTTCATTTTATGTTTTGAACTATTGTATAGGTTGTGTCCTAAAGATATTCTTGTTTTAGATGGTTTGAGACTAAGTGTAATAGACTTCCGCTCGTTTTATAAAGATTTTTGGATTGTGTTGAAAATGTTTTAAATTTCCGCCATATTGCATTGGCGGAGGGGCTTCCATCTCATGAGTTCCCTTGTGGATGACCCTCGACATTTCATTGGCGGGAGGGCCTTTACCTCATTGTCCATATCCATTTGGTGCTAAGCAATATTTCCCAAATTATACGTCATTAGTCTTTGAATTGTATTTACATGTATGAAAGAATACTTTATCCTCGTTTAATATAATTCATAAAATGGCTCATTGATTCATTAAAGGAGAAGGTACTTTCAACTTCTAGAATCATAATTAGTATGTGAGAATAACTTTCACACCAAGATCATGTGTTCTCATGAGAATGGAGTTTCAATCAACACAATAGGATCACCATGGTTTATGTACAATTCATGCATAACAATGTGTAAAGGTGCATATGAGAACTATACTTTCAATTAACACCATTTTCTTACATCATAATCATGTCTTATACATGAAGTGTGCATGTGTGTGTAATTTCCCTTGCAACAACCCAACAACAACAATATCATCATACTAGACAATACATATAATCTCAAGTGTAAGGTTAAGGGAAGAACTACCTTTCAACAATACCAACTTTACACATTAGTCATAGGAGATTACTTTCTAAATGAATCAATAGTTTATACACATCTTTCATTCATATGCACAAACCCTATCAATATGCCCCCTTTCGAGATTCATGACTCATGTTTCACAATTACACCCAAAGATACTACAATAGGCATGAGTAGAACAAGATTCAATAACTAAATTCATATAGGAGCAATTCATAGTAAATCATCTTGCATCAATACACCCATCACAATACTTGGAATTGGGGTCATGGGGTATACATGGGTTCAAGGGGAGTTTTACAATGAAAATCACCATTAAACATCAATTCATCCATAATATAATGAAATTAACAAGATGAAATCATTTTTAAGAAGAACCCATGGTTAGAATAGAAACCCTAGTTTATTATCAATTTACCAAATTTCGAAATTAGAGTTTGAAGGGCTTCATGGAGAAAGAAATTCCATGAATGAAGGTCCCCATACCTTAATCAAAGCCTTGCCCACGAATTGGAGTGAAAACCTTGGAGCTTGAGCGCTAATCTTCAAGTTCTTGGGGTTCTTCAACAGAGGAACTTCTAGAGAGAATTATTGCAAGGATTTGGGTCTTCTTTTATTTCTTTTAAGAGTGATTAGAAAGGGAGAATTTGACTCTAAAAAGTATTTATATTTAGTAGGAAGAGAGTAGAAAGTATTGGTTTAAGTTTAGGAAAGACTTACTAAAAAACCATTTATTAAACTCCCAACCTTACCTCTTTCACGCTGCAGTCCGCCCTTTGGCACACCTTGGCTCGCCAAGGCACTTAGGCGACACGCCTAATGCACCTTTGTTCTGCCCAAAGTTATAGTGAGCTCCCTAAATGGGCAGCTCACTAGGCGATGGGGAGCGACCATGGGCGAATCGCTAACCCATTGGGCAATCCTCCACCCATTCCTCCCTTTGTTCCAGCAGCTTGGACTTGAGGGGTGGCTGTCCACTGGCGAGAAAAGTCCTTTGGTGCATCGCCAAGGCTCATGGGTGAAGCTACTTCCCATTGTCGAATTGACTCAAGGTAGCTATTATTTTCCCTTGATTTTTCTTGGGTAGTTTAGGGTCCTAGACTTCACCTTAGACTCCTTCCTTAACTATTTAAGCTCTAAGACAGCCTAGTCGTTGCATTAAGGTTAGTCTAACCCACACCATGAGGCTCTAGTTCATCCTAACATTTTCCGGAGTGTAACTTATTTGGTACTTTTGTACTAACGCATATTCTTGCGTACATTCTCATCAATTTTAGGGTCCGGCGATCTTGAGTTTCATTCTTGAGGATAGGTTTCTAGAAGAGCAATGAGTTGAAGATTGGTGAATTCTCATAGCATCGAGCATAAAGCAACCATTTCCTTTATGTCTTTCTTTTATGTTTTGAGACTATTGTATGGGTTGTGTGTAACACTCCAAAAACTAATAGGCTAAACTAGAGCTAAATGTAAGGATTTAAATTCATAAAATGACCCCCCATAGATTAGTAGACCATCTAGAGTTGAAATTAGGGCTACACGAGTCAAGGCCAAAGGGAAAGTGCCAAGGCAAAGGGGCCAAGCCAAAGCCAAAGGCCAAGGTTGCCTGTAATGACCCGTAAAACGAATAAGTAAAACTAGAGTCTAACTAGTAAGTGTGTGAGTTTGTCATGAGGTTTGAGGTGGTTAGATGTTGTCCCGAGCTAGGGTTGAGGGGTTTAGGGGTTAAACGTAAAGGTATGACTCCCCATGGACCACCCTAGGGGTCCTTGAGGAGGACCCTAAGCCTAACCCCCCAAGACCCCTTGAAACTAGAAAGTTGTCAAAAATGGGGTGACCTACGGAATGGGTCCACGCCCCGTAGGTCCATCCACTCCCCGTGGATGGCCTCCGTAGGTCATGTCCCTCCAAACAAAGCCCCAGCCACAAACCACAAGGTGACTGCCCGAGGCGTCAACCCATCCATTGTTCATGGATGGGGATCCGTCGATTGCACCTAGTTTGCTAGTTTGGTTCGGCCAAGTTGAGGGGTGGTTTGGTAATTAGCTAATTAATTTAGTTTAAGTTTTGGGATGGTTATTTTATGTTAATTATGGTATTTTAAGAGTATTAAAAGTATTAGACTCTATTTTTCATCTCATTACTTCAAAACCCAAAATCAAAACCTCCCCTCCCCTCCTAAAGTCTCTCTATAGAAATCTCCATTGGAGGTGAAGACTTCAAGCTCCCAAGGTCAAATCTTCAAGGTTTTCAAAGGATTTTCAAGGATTTTCGTGGGGAATCAATAGAAAGGTATGGTAGTCATGATCCTTGTCTAATTTTCCATTCAAGGAGCCAAATCCAAAGTAATTTCAATGTATGAAAAATCTAGGGTTTTACTCAATCTCATGGGTTCTTTCATCAAACATTTTCAAATGGTTTCTAATGACTAATTATGATTGTATTGGTGCTTAATTGATGATTTATTATGAAAATACTCTATGAACCCATGAATTCTCTCAATTCCTAAATTGTTCTTTATGAAGTGGGTTGTTGATCATGAATGAATGTTGTTGTATTATGCCTAAATTGATTTAGATTATTTAATTGTATCACTATTCATGCCTAATTGTATTATTGAAAGGTTTGTTGGGGAAAGTGAATTCATGGCCTTGGAAGGGGAAAGTTATGACCTAATTTCATGTTGAAGTAGAATTGTGCTAGAGATATTGATCCACTTGAAATGTGGAGGTGTTTAATTACTATGTATGATTATGATGTGAAGGATATGCATGTGAGTTCAATGATAGAATGATGATCATGTATAGTATGTAATTGTGTTATTATTGATAGTATATTCTCAATTGACACTCATGAATGATGAATTATAGAATGTGAAGAGTTTCTTCTAAAGCCATGTTGATTGTATTGTATATCTTGAATTGGTAGGCTTTATGCATCCTTTTCTTATAAAAATGAAAGTAATGTGAATGTTGAATCTAGAATTGGTAGGCTTATGCCCCCTTTTCTTGTATAATGGATGTGTCATGACTTGGTGAATATGAATCGATAGGGTATGGCATTCCTTTCATATATGAGTAATGAATGTGTCTTGATTTAATGGATATGAATCGATAGGCTTAAGTCATTCCTTTCATAAATGATCTAATGTGATGGAGACTCTAGAATCGATAAGCTAATGACATTCCTTTCTTAATGAGTCAGTGTACCATGAATCAATAGGATTATGGCATTCCTTTCTTGAGTATAAGAATGTAATGATGAACCATGAATCGATAGGCTTATGGTATTACTTTCATGAGGACTCTAGAGCTATCCTTTAATGTACCATGGATCGATAGGCTTATAGCATTCCTTCCTTGTGTAATGATGCATCTTGGGTCTACAGGCCAATGGAATTCCTCCCTAGTACACTAATATAATGTGAATGAAATGATTAATGGGAATGTAGGCTAAGCACTGAGTGGATATGGTAAGATGGAAACTTTCCCAATGTTCGGCTAGGGTTCCAATGAATATCTTCCTATCCTATAAACTATGTGCCCACATAGGTCTAGCTAGTGGATCCACATAAGCTAGGTTCTAGGTTTTCCTTAGGCAAGAAGACCACCTCTTTACGGTGTGGGGCTATATGACACCGGATTCCATGATCTAGCTCTCATTGTCTATGTCGGTTAAATTCTTATTCCCATCATGTGAGATGTGCACTATAGTTACTTGAGAGGTTCTATAAAGTATGGGTAGTAGTATGGGATGCTATCCATACATTGCATGAGTAGGCTTTGAGAGGGTTATAGTGAGTCCTCCAAGTCTTAATGGCTAATGAATGAATGTGTCCTAAATGAACTTAATCAAGAAGGTTTACTTATATACTTAAATGTAAAGATGCATGTTATGCTTGGATTGTATTATGAGTTACTTCCTTGTCATGACTTATTGTATATGAATGTGCCTTCTCTAGGGTGACTTCAAAGTAGTACTTACTGCGAGTAGTAGTATAGGATGCTACTTGCACAGTGCGCAAGTATGACTTAGAGTTGTCTTAGATGTTGGTCTTAATGTTATGAAGTGATTTATGTAATGTTTATGTCTCTTATATGCTTTATTGTATAGGTGGAAAGGATTATTGGTAAGTTCACTTTTGGTGACCTTAAGGTGGTACCTTGGTGTGGGTGGTGGTATGGGATGCTATGCGTACATTGCACAAGGTATAGCTTCAGGGTTACTTGAGCTGCAGGCATAATGTGAATATAATGGTTTATATGTGGATTATGTTCTAATGTGAAAATATGACTTGTATGTTGGTTGTGACTTATATTATGCCTCTTTTATCAATGTTCATGAAGTTTTACCAAAATGGCATATATCATGACTTTAAAAAAAATGCCCTTTTTAAGCATGTTTCTGCATGGCTATCATACTTAGTACTTTATGTGCTAACCCATTCTTCTTTATGTTTTACTACAAGTGTAGGTTCCGGCAAGTGATTGCATTCTCTTTAGTAAAGCTTGGATTAGAGTTCTCCAAGACATTTTGGGTATGTCCTCATAGATCGAGGACAAGTTTTTAGAAGTTTCTTTCATTTTTCATGTAATAGACTATTTTGGATTTCTATTGTAAAGGGTCGTGTCCCTACTTTTGTTCAAGATTGTGTCTAAGATGGCCATGTGAGATATAGACTTCCGCTTGCATTTAAATGTTTTTGAATGTTAGATTGTATGGTTTTAAATAAAAAGTTTTAAGTTCCGCACTATTTCTAAGTATCTTATGCTATGAATGCTATGAGGCTTGAATAAGACCCCTTCGGAGTCAAGTATGCCGTGTCGCTTCTGAGTTGTAGACTCGGGTCGTGACAAATGGTATTAAAGCAAAATGTTTTGGGAATGGATTTTAGGTTGATAGCTTACAAGCCACGTCTAGTAGGGTCTTTTTCATCGGTGTGAGTCGTGACAAATCTATGAGCGAGAGGCTACATGACATTAGTAAGTTACACTTCTTTCATTATTCTTGAAGTCGTGCTTAGAGTTTAGCTCTATAAGTTTCCTTTTCCTAATCCTTATCTTGTGTTTATAGGATATGAATACGAGACGGACTACCGCAAGGAGAGTGGAAGAGGAGATTGTAAATGAGGGAGTTCCTCCTCATGGTTCTCAAGGTGACCAAGTTCCTCTAGGCAATCAAGGGAATGAAGTTTTGGTTGAAGCTCCGGCCATGACCAATGAAGAGATTAGGTTGGCCTTTCTAACCTTACCCTAAGCCATGACGGCTCAAGCAAATAGAGATGTGGGGCCTAGGGTGAATGCTAATGTGAGTACCATGGCCTCAAGATTGAAAGACTTTGTGAGGATGAATCCTCCGATATTTCTTGGCTCTAAAGTGGGAGAGGATCCCCAATAATTCTTGGATGAAGTTTATAAGATAGTCAATTCTATGGGAGTATCTTCTAGGGAGAAAGCAGAGTTGGCTTCCTATCAATTGTAGGATGTGGCCCAAGTGTGGTTCACTCAATGGAAAAGCAATAGGCCTTTAGAAGTGGGTCCTATAGAATGGGAGGAGTTTAAGGGAGCATTCCTTGGTAGGTACTTTCCCTGTGAGAAGAGGGAGTGTAAGGTTTAGGAGTTTATCAATCTTAAGCAAGGTAGCATGAGTGTGGAAGAGTACTCCTTGAAATTTACCCTCTTGTCTAAGTATGCTCCATCCTTGGTGTCTAACCCTAGGTATCAGATGAGTAGGTATGTGAAGGTATATCCGACCTAGTTGAGGAAGAGTGTAGTATGACGATGCTCCATAATGATATGGATATTTCTAGGCTTGTGGTGTATGCTCAATCTATTGAGGAGTCCAAACTTAAGAGGAACAATAGGGAGTTGAAGAGGGGTAGGTCCGATCAGCAAGGTCAACCTAGGTTCAAGAAGAGAGCTCATAACAAAGATTCTTCTAGTGCTCCTAAGATTAATGAGGAGAAAGGTGGTGGAACTCCATTTTCTAAACCTCTTTGCACCACTTGTAGGAAGAGGCATCATGGGAAGTTCCTAGCCGGTCCTAGTGGGTGCTATGGTTGTGGAAATCATGATCACCAAGAGAGAAATTGTCCTACTCTTACGGCTAGAGGAAGGGAATAGTTTTTAGGTTGATGTCTCACAAGCCACATTTAGTAGAGTCTTGTTCATCGGTGTGAGTCGCGACACATCTATGAGCGAGAGGCTATAGGATATTAGAAAGTTACACTTCTTTCATTATTCTTGAAGTCATACCTTAGAGTTTAGCTCTATAAGTTACCTTTTTATAACCTTCTCTTGCGTTTATAGGATATGAATATGAGAAGGACTACCGCAAGGAGAGTGGAAGAGGAGATTGTGAATGAAGGAGTTTCTCCCCAAGTTCCTCAAGGTGACCAAGTTCCTCTAGGCAATCAAGGGAATGAATTTCTGGTTGAAGGTCCGGCCATGACCAATGATAAGATTATGTCGGCTTTTCTAACCTTAGCCGAAGCCATGACGGCTCAAGTTAATAGGGATGGCCTCAAGGTTGAGAGACTTTGTGAAGATGAATCATCCGACATTTCTTGTCTCTAAAGTGGGAGAAGATCCCCAAGAAGTCTTGGATGAAGTTTATAAGATAGTCAATGCTATGGGAGTATCTTCTAGGGATAAAGCGGAGTTGGCTTCCTATCAATTGTAGCATGTGGCCCAAGTGTGGTTCACTAAATGGAAAAGAAACAGGCCTTTAGAAGTGGGTCCTATAGAATGGGAGGAGTTTAAGGGAGCATTCCTTGGTAGGTACTTTCCCCTTGAGAAAAGGGAGTGTAAGGATGAGGAGTTTATCAATCTTAAGCAAGGTAGCATGAGTGTGGAAGAGTACTCCTTGAAATTTACCTTCTTGTGTAAGTATGCTCCTTCCTTGGTGTCTAACCCTAGGGATGAGATGAGTAGGTATGTGAAGGGTATATTCGACCTAGTTGAGGAAGAGTGTCGTACTATGATTCTCCATAATGATATGGATATTTCTAGGCTTTTGGTGTGTGCTCAATCTATTAAGGAGTCCAAACTTAAGAGGAATAATAGGGAGTTTAAGAGGGGTAGGTCTGATGAGCAAGGTCAACCTAGGTTCAAGAAGAGAGCTACTAACCAAGATTCTTTTAGTTCTCATAAGGTTAAAATGAGGAGAAAGGTGGTGGACCTCCATTTTCTAAGCCTCTTTGCACCACTTGTGGGAAGAGGCATCATGGGAAATGCCTAGCCGGTACTAGTGGGTGCTATGGTTGTGGAAATCATGATCACCATGTGAGAAATTGTCCTACTTTTAAAGCTAGAGAAAGGGAGGCCAAACAAGCTTCTAATGTTGACCTGGATCCTAATGCTCCAAACAAGAACCGTTTCTATGCCCTTCAAGCCAAAAAAGGGAAATGAGCTAATTCGGATGAAGGTACTGGTAAGTTATAGTTCCTTTTTGTTGTGATGAGGTTCCTTATTATAATAGCCTGTACTTTCCAAAGACGTATATTACTAAGTTAACTTTGGATAAAGTGTTTACACTCGAGCTAGTAAGGTAGTATTTTAGCTTAAATATCAAAGTGCCCAAGTGTATATAAGTGTAAAGTAGAAATAATAGTGGGAAATGGAATAAAATAAGTGAGTTGATTGCTTGACTTTGTTATGCTACCAGGAGAATCACCTACTTAGAATGTATGGATCAAATTAGAAGACCAAGCAGGTGCATCACCTACTTAGAATATATGGATCTAATTAAAAGACCAAGCAGGTGCATCACCTACTTGGACTTTTTGACCAGCTTAAAATGGTCAAGTAGGTGCATCACCTACTAGACCAAATTGTGGTCCAAAATGATCAGCAAGAGTCTGCCAAAGAGGAACCTTATAAGATCAAGATTAACTGATACTCTTCTTCATTTTAACTTACAAAATGAATATTCTAGAAATTCTCTCTCAAGCTCTCTCTTAACCTTCAAACAGCCATCCTTATATATAACTAGGGTTCTTAAAGTTGTCTTTTTAATAAGCCAAGGTAAGTAAAATAATTCATGTGTTTAACTTTATTCTACCATGGAAGGTTCTGGAAATCATGTTCTTTATATTTGAAGTGTAGGACAGCCCTATCCAAGCTTGGATGTCCCACTTTCCTAGTATAAGAATCTTTACCAACAAGGTAAGGTCACTGCCCCAGTTTTATCTCCTTCTCTCTCTCTATATGTATATATATCAGTTGGGATGGATTATTATTTAGGTATAAAAGTAAAGAATTCACGGGACAAGGATCGGAAGTCATAAGTTCAATAATTTCCTATTGCGTTGAAGGATTTTATAACAGTTTAACGGCTGTTTTATGTATATTACTTGGAGCAATTGGGTGACCTTATAGGATGATTGTATGCAATGTATTGAGGTGCAAATGTTGGGTGTGGTGATACACCATCCATTTAAGAACTATACGAGCTTACTGCCCATTACACATTGACTACTATTTCACAAGGACCACATTTTGATTAGCTATTACTATTAGCTTCATTATGTACTTATATTGTGATTAAGACCTTCAAGGAAAGGCTGAGTTTTTGTAGTCGTATTGTCCTAGAAACAAGGTATGTATGGCTAAAAGAACATCTTTTCGCCGCTAAGGTACAAATTTTTGTCACCTGTCTCTTTTATATGAATCAACAAGATCCTAGGTTACACATGTTAAAAGTGTTCAATTCTTGGATACACAATCTGTTCATATATTTCCAAATGCTTCAATTGTTTATATAATCATACACTTCATTTGCTCACATGTTCCTTTCATTGGATATCACTCCCATTGTTTTTGTATATAATGTTACTCTACGTAATCCTTACTTGTTCTAGTTAGTATACAGTTTGTATGTTCTAACTTGAAATGTGCACTTGTCCCTATCTTGAATCTGCACACGTGTCTCATTAGTTCACATCTTCATGACCCCTATTATTTGATATCATTTACTGAATATGTTTTAGCCCATAACAAGATTCATTATGTCATATACGTTCCCAAGTCAATATTACTACATTAAGGTTACTGCTATTTCGTATGTCATTGTCATTGCCTCAGATATTTTATTCACATGTCTACATCACTAGTATATAGTCCCAAAGTTCGAAAGAGTTATGAACAATCTCAAAGATTAAGGAAATGACATAAACTGAATCTATATAATTATGGGTGACAGCTCTGGGGTTAAAATTCCTAGCATGGACCGATCCCAATAGATGCATTTATGGGTGGCAGCTCATGGGTTAAAATACCTAGCATGGGCCGATCCCAATAGATGTATTTATTGGTGGCAGCTCAGGGTTAAAATGCCTAGCATGGGCAGATCCCAATAGATGTACTTGTGGGTGGCAGCTCAGGGGTTAAAATACCTTGCATGGGTCGATCCCAATAGATGTATTTATGGGTGGCAACTCAGGGGTTATAATACCTAGCATGGGACGATCATAATGTGTATAGGTATGAGAAAAGCATCTCAGGGGTTAAAATGTCTAGCATGGGTCATCCTCTTCTACCACTGATCAATTGGTCATTTGTATGCCTTAAAAAGATTATAAATCAAAGAATAGTAAAGAAAAGAATGCAATGTACATGATTCCAGAAGTGTAAGCAAAGATGGTCTTTTATCCTTATTTATTCAATTGTTCGCGGTAAATGATGTAAAGAACGAAAGCCCAAGTGTATAATGGGTTACTTTACCACACGATAATGAACAACAATAAGACACTTGGAAAATCATTATATGGTGTTAATGCATGACTTATAGTTCTATAAGATACTTACTTCTCAATATAGGTGTATAGGTTAAGTACCTTTTTAATTCCTTATCTTCTGTTATCAATTGGATATTTGTTATTTTGCCTTCTTTACGTACCAATATATGCCGTATATGACTGACGTCCCCATGAATGGGGGCACTGCATTTCTATAAATGCAGGACATGTGTGTTCATCTTATGCATCTTTTTGTGTATCTAACCGAGGAACTGGTGAGCTCCACTCTTAACTGGATCTATCATGTGTCTAGTACTCTTTTGGTTATATTTACAACTATAATTTGGGTATGTCGGGGCCTTGTCCCGGCCACTTGATAGTTGTACGGACATAGATTATCTACTAGAGGCTTCATAGACGTGTTAAAGTTGTTACATGTATTTATAATTTCATTTGTCATTTGTATGAGTTTGGCCAGTTGGAGGTTTAGTATACTAGTTTCTTAAAAATGGTTCTATTTTTGTACAGTGATTCGTCTGCTCATTGTAGGTCATTTGTATATATGGTTTATGTGCTACTTGTTTGCCTCACCCTAGATTGGGGCGTGACAAAATGTGGTATCAGAGAACTAGGTTCAAGTGTCCCAGGTATTCTATGAAGCCGTGTCTAGTAGAACTCTACTTATGAATGTGTTGCGCCCCACATTTATAATTAGGAGGCTCCTTGGACATTAAGGAAATGTGACCTTTCATAATTCAAATCGTGCAATGGAGTTATATTATAAGAAGTTCATTCCTACTAATATTTTATTTTATGCCTTCCAGAGTATTCCTACCATAGGTAATGCCCGAGGAAAAAGGTAGCACCTTTACGGAAAGGTGTTACCAATTAGGGCTTAGTAGAGCTCGTCTAGGCTTACCCGTTTGGTGCGCTGTTAGCCACAAATATTAGTTCTGGAATTTCAGATGTCCTCCATATGACTCATGCAATGGTTATAGGATATAATCTTATAGATGATATTCAGTACCTCTTCAGTAATATATCTATAACCTTCAGAGTTACATAGATTAGAGATAAAAGTTGAGGAATGACCTAGTTTTTATCAGTAAATATACCACAATAGTATTGATTAGAGTTACCCCTAGTTAGTAGATAGGGCCTAATTCTTACTATATATCCTTCCGAGTATGTTAGTAGTTGGGTTTTACAAGATATATACATATGACCACCTAGAATGGGAAAACATGTATGATCCCTTTTATGGTTAGAAAACTTGGTGGTAATATTTTCAATTGTTTTGTATAAAAGTATACGTATACTAGCTTCTTATTGTGATCTATCTTTTGGTTATATAGGCTTAATATGTAATCAATGATTAAGGCTGAAAAATGTTGAATAGCTAACATAAGTTATGATCGGATAGAATATTCAAAGTAGAAGAAATCATAGTATCAGTTAATCAGTAGCAGGAGAGTGATCAGTTACATATGAATAAAGGCGAACAATATTTGAATACCATAGAACAAGTGTGTATATAAACCAGGGCTCCTAGCTACGAAGAGATGAGTAGAGGAAGTTTCGTGATAGTAAGAAAAAAAGATGGCATATATGTATGAGAAGATGTTACGGAAGGAGACATAGGTTACAAAAGAAATGCATGCTAAGAATGTGACAAAGAAATCTTCAACCTTAACCAGTTGTAAAGATGTCCCATCTATAATCGAACTCTGCTGTATTGAGAGACCAAGAGTGACCCGTGGTAGGACCATAGAGAAAGCATCTGATTATGGCAGGTGATATGTCCACCGAAAAACCTCGAACCAAAGTGGAAGTGAGAGGATCTTAAGCTTGGGGCTTTGACCGCTTGGAAATTGAACCGCGGAGAGTGCTAGCATAGGAAGCATAGAATTCCCACACAATCTCCTCGCTATATGTCCCTGGGTCTCGAGCCATCCAGTCACACTTGTGAAGGTTGAAGAGCCGGTGAATGTCTGGAACAGTGTGCAAGCTCCCCGTGAGGACTCTGCGTTCCTTTGTAATCAGTCGGGCCATCTTCTGCTCATCGTTTACCATTTTGGCATCCCGATAAATTTGTCATTGGCCTTCTACACACCACCTATTTAGCTCACCGGCTACAGGAGTGGGGTCATCATTCCGTGGTGCAGGTATAGACTCCGAGCTAGTTGCCTCATCAGACAAGGCTGCTTGGTCATTCTCACCAGACCCTGTGCCTGATTTAGCATTGGACCCTGCAGCATGGGCAGACTCGGATCCTGAAGACTGGGCAGACTCGGAACCTGAAGCATGGGCAGACTCGAACTCAGACATCGACCCCTCTGAACTGGAAGCAGCCCCAGTTGGTGACCCGATCAGTGTGTGTTCCTCATCAGACTGGGAGACAGTGACTACGTCAGGAAGCACCTTCCAGGGGGTGCCTTTGGTGCCTTGAGGTGCAGTGCGAGAAGTTCTAGTGTTGAGAGGAACATATGCTGGATCTGTGTCGGTGTCTGTGTCCTCATCAATTAACCGGAAGCTAGGGGCAACATATTTTGACTTTCCCCGTTTTGAATAGGTGACCAGCTTTTTGGGTGCCATCGTACCTGCAGAAGTGGGATTAGTGCCCAAGACTAACCATAAATAAACAATAAAAACTTTTAGAACTAAAACCGAACAGGGACAAAGCCCTAGGAAAATTTCAGACAGATGCTACGGTGGTCATCTACGGAGGGGATCTACGGTCCGTGGATCTCTTCCGTAGATCACTGACCCAACTATATAGGTCGAAGATGTAATTCACGGATGTGCAGAACGGTCTGTAGATTAATCTACGGACCGTAGTCCATGTCCGTGGTTTCGCACTTGGTAATATTTTTGTGTGTATCCAGTGACGAACCTCATCTATGGTCCGTAGATGGATCTACGTTTCATAGATGGGGTATCGTGGATGCCATCTGTGCCAGATTTCAGCCATATTTTTCTGATCAATTATATTTGGCCTTATGTTTCAACATTAACGAAGCCTCATCAGGCATTTCAACATTCAATTATGCTAGTTCTTCATTCTTAAGATTCATACTGATCATTTTACCAAACAATTTAGACATGTTTTGGAACCCTAAGTCAAAACTTACATATAGACTTACAATCACATACAATAAAGCTACACAATCACTATCTATCGTTCCAAGGGCATTGCAATTTCTAAGTTTATCATGCGATTTCATATAACAATTCAAGACCCAACTCCCGACTTTTTATATTCAATCTATGAATCGAAATTCAAAGTGAGGGGAAAGTCTATTACCTTAAACGCAACGAGGAGCGGGGTGATTGTGTGATGACACTAAGCTTTGCAATACCAATGAATCACCTCTTCGCTACTAACCAAACAGCGGACCCTTATTGTGGAAATTTGAATGGGTTTTAAGTGAAATGGAAGGGGATTTGGGAATTTATAGAAGGGATAATATTATGGGGGAGTTATGGAGTGATTTAGGGAGTTTATGGGATGCGGGAAACGGTTTTGGGAGTAATTGAGGGAAGTGGAATGGTTTAAAAAAAATAAGGGTTTTTAAAATGGGGGGTCCGAGTTGGGTCAGACAGCCTTAGGGTTTGGACTCACGAGACCCCGTCTACGGTTCGTGAGTCAATCTACGGTCCATAGATCAGGACCGTAGATCACTATTACACTTAGAAAAATTTAGAGACTTACCTGGGATCTACGGACACCATTTACGGTCCGTTGATGAATCGACGGACCGTCGATGGGGTCCGTAGACCTCTGCACCAGACCATTTTCTGCAGATTTATTTCGTGGTGTACCTGCACATGTAGCAACCAATAAGCTACTATTTTTTTTTACATTTTCTGTACACTTTTTAGACACGGACCCTATACTAATTCTAGCCAACACTAAGAACTAAAACACTAAAACACCTACCTAGATTTAGACAAAAGACGCAATTTATACAGAGAAAGCTTAACTACTAAATGGAAAACAGAACCCTGTCCTTGGCTAGATTGTACATCTTGGGTTACCTCCCAAGCAGCGCTTGATTTAACGTCGTGGCACGACGCAAGTGCCTTTATTACTCAGACTTCATCAAGATTGTAGGCCTCAATCACTTCTTGCACAGTTTCAGCATTGCCTAGATAGACCTTGATCCTTTGCCCGTTTACCACGAACCTTGTTCCATCCCTATTTTCAAGATCCACCGCTCTATGAGGGAGCACTTTTGTGAGCAAAAATGGCCCGGTCCATTTGGACCTTAGTTTGCCTGGAAACAGGCACAACCAAAAGTTGAAAAGCAGCACAAGATCACTAACCACAAATTCTTGCTTTTCAATTCTTTGATTATGACACCTCTTCATCTTCTCTTTGTACAAAGCTGAACTTTCATAAGCTTTTAGGCGAAACTCATCAAGCATATTCAAGTCATTCATCTTTTGATTAGATGCGGCGCCCCAATCCAAATTTAACTTCTTCATTGCCCACGTAGCCTTATGCTCTGACTCTACTGGTATGACAAGACTTCCCATATACAAGTTGGTAAGGAGACATACCTATGGGAGTCTTATATGCAGTGCGATATGCCCATAGAGCATCATCAAGCTTCCTTGACCAATCCGTTTTATTAGCATTCACAGTCTTTGACAATATCTGTTTGATTTCTCTGTTGGATACTTCAACTTGACCGCTAGTCTGTGGATGGTAAGGAGTGGCTACATTGTGACGGACACCATATTTCTCAATTAGTACCTTAAACAACTTATTACAAAAGTGAGAACCTCCATCGCTAATAATAGCCCTCGGTGTACCAAATCTGGAGAAGATATTCTTTTTCAAGAATGCAGTGACACTTTTACCTTCATTGTTTGAGAGCGCAACTGCTTCCACCCACTTCGATACATAATCAACCACAACAAGAATATACTTCATCCCATATAAACTCACAAATGGGCCCATAAAATCAATGCCCCAAACATCAAACAACTCTATCACTAATATAGGATTCATTGGGAGGTCTTGCCTCTTTGAAATCCCTCCTTCTCTTTGGCAACAATCACAAGACTTGGCGAAATCATGAGCATCTTGGTGGATGATAGGCCAGTAGTACCCACATTGCAAAATTTTATGTGCAGTCTGAATACCACTATGATGCCCACCGACGGGTGATGAATGACATGCTTCAAGTACACTCAACCTCGGGCACACAGCGACGAATAATCCCATCAGCACAACTACGATACAAGTAAGGCTCATCCCAACAAAATCTCTTCACATCATGCATAAACCTTTTCCTTTGGTGAAAAGACAAATCGGGGGGCACAATATCGCTTTCCAAATAATTAGCAAAGTCTGCGAACCAAGAAATCAAATCATGAGAAGCAGCCAATACCTGTTCATCTGGAAAAGTATCATTAATTTCAGCCCTATCTCCAAGCTTTAGCATAGTCTCTTCCTCTAATCTGGACAAGTGATCAGCAACTTGATTTTCGGTCCCCTTTCTATCTTCTACTACAAAATCAAACTCTTGCAGCAACAATACACATCTAATCAATCTCGGTTTTGCATCCTTTTTCACCATCAAATACCTCAATGCAGAATGGTCAGTATGCACTATGAACTTAGTACCAAGCAAGTAGGATCAAAATTTTTCGAATGCGAAAACCACCGCAAGAAGTTCTTGTTCAGTCACAGTATAGTTCTTATGTGCCACATTTAGAGCTTTGCTAGCATAGTAAGTAGGGTGAAGAATTTTCTCTCGCCTTTGTCCCAATACTACCCCAAGCGCCAATCCACTCGCATCACACATTACCTCAAACGGTTGTCCCCAATCCGGTGAAATAATGATTGGTGTTGTAACCAACTTCTTCTTCAACTCTTCAAATGCTCTAAGACAATCATCATCAAAATAGAACTTACACTCCTTCTCGAGCAGTTTGCACAACGGATGTGCAATTTTTGAGAAATCTTTGATAAATATCCTATAAAAACCTGCATGCCCAAGAAAACTTCTAACACCTTTTACAGAAATGGGTGGTGGAAGCTTTTCTATTACCTCAACTTTAGCTCTATCAACCTCAATACCTTTCTCTGAAATTCGATGACCCAACACTATACCTTCTTTCACCATGAAATGACACTTCTCCCAATTCAGCACCAAGTTGCAGTCTTCACACCTTTTAAGCACCTCGGCCAGATGATCTAGACAACAATCAAAAGAATCACCTACAACTGAAAAATCATCCATGAACACTTTAATAGTGTCCTCCACCATATCAGAAAATATCGACATCATACACTGCTGGAAGCTTGCTGGAGCATTGCACAACCCGAATGGCATCCGTTTGAAAGCAAAAGTCCCATATGGGCAAGTGAAGGTGGTCTTCTCTTGGTCTTCTGGAGTTATAGAAATTTGATTGTAGCCCGAATACCCATCAAGAAAACAATACCAACCCTTTTCTGCAAGTCTATCCAATATTTGGTCCATGAATAACATGGAAAAGTGGTCCTTTTCGGTCCATGCATTCAACTTCCGATAATCCATACAAACTCTCCATCCAGTAACGGGCCTCATTGGAACAAGCTCATTTCTTTCATTTGGAACCACAGTCATACCTCCCTTTCTAGGCACACACTGCACAGGACATATCCAACTACTATCTGCAATGGGATAGATGACTCATGCATCAAGCCACTTGATGATCTCCTATTTAACTACTTCTTGCATAGGTGGATTTAATCTTCTCTGGTGCTCAATACTGGGCTTATGATCTAACATGAGTTGGATTTTGTGAGAACAAATACCGGGGGGAATCCCAATAATATGTGCAATAGTCCACCCAATAGCTTGCTTGAACCACTTTAACACCGTCACCAAGCACTCTACTTGCCTTGCATTCAAATCTGCTGCAATGATGACCGACAAAGTATTCTCTTCGCCCAAGTATACATACTTCAAGTGTGGTGGTAGAGTCTTAAGCTCCAATTTCAGTGCCTCCACAATAGATGGTCTTGTGGGTGGGGACTCGCGATTCTTCATGTCTAACTCATACTTCTTTGGTTTGGACCGATATTCACACTTGTCGAGTGCGGCTACCAACTCATCTTACTCTTCAATACCATCACTGTCGAAATTCATCATAAGTGCTGCTAGTGCCTCAACAACTAGTCGCTCTTCAATTTGCACTTCTAACCCACTCTCCACTTTGTAAGTTATAGCAGATACTGTTTGGAGCTCACCATTCTGCTTCATGGACCTACAGATGTTGAAAGTTGCTTCTTCATTATTAAGTCTAAACTTCATCTGCTCCTTTTCCATATGAACCAACGCACGCCCTGTGGTAAGAAATGGTCTCCAAAGGATGATGGGAACCTCAAAATCGACCTCACAGTCAAGAATCACAAAATTCGCCGGAAAAATGAAAGACTCTACTTTCACTAGCACGTCATAGAGTACACCAATGTGCCTTTTCACATTTCGATTGGCCATTAGCAACCGCATTTCAGTGGGTTTTGGGTCCCCTAGACCCAACTTCTTGTAAATAGACAAGGGCATGAGGTTGATGCTAGCACCAAGATCACACAATGCCTTAGCAAAGTGTAACAACCCTATAGTACATGGGATCGTGAAAGCCCCAGGGTCTTCCTTCTTCTCACCAGAGATCTTGTAGCAATAGCACTACAATGCTGCAATCTATCATCATCTTCAAAACTCACAGACCTTTTCTTTGTCACCATATCTTTCATAAACTTTGCATACCCAGGCATTTGCTCCAAGGCTTCTATCAAAGGGACATTGATAGAAAGATACTTCAACATAGTAATAAACCTGCGATATTTACCATCTTCAGTCTTCTTCACTAACTTTTGTGGAAAAGGTGGCGGAGGTCTAGGTATGGGGACCACTTTCTGAGATATCTCCGCTTCTTGCTCTGTCGCATCTCAGACTCTTCTCTAACTTCCACCACATCATCTTCTTTTCTAATCTCAGTATCCACCACAGACGGCATAGGTGGATCTATGGTTTGCTTACCCCCTTGAGTAGTAATTTCCATACAATGACCATCATTCTTTGGATTCTGGATGGTGTTGCTGGAAGAGTGCCAGGTTGACGCGGGTTCACTGTAGTAGACAACTAAGTCATCTGCTATTCTAGATGCTTTATTGACACTGCATGGGCATCAACCTTTTGACCAATACCAGACAAGTCGTTTCTCATCTCCTTCACATTCTCATCAGTTGTATCAAACCTTCTCATCACCTTCTGCATCATATCTTCAATACGCGCCATATTACCTCCAGCTTCCCTAACACCAGATTCCCAATTTTGAGGGGGAACATAGGGTCCAACCCGATCATTCTTGTTGCCATAGTTGTTCCTATTGTAGTTGTTGTCGCGATTGAAGTTCCCATCCCGGACATAGTGACCTTCTCGGTTGTAATTTCCATAGTTCCGACCTTGGTTCCCTTGACCTTGGCGCCAATTTTCCGTGTTGGATCCTTGGGCATTTGGTCGGAAACCCTCCGCCTGATCATTCACAGCATAAGTATCTTCTTCATAGTAACATTCCTCAACTGGTGGTGGAGTTCTCGTTACGTAGTTTACATCATTTACCTTTTCTGCTCCTCTGCTCACATGCTTCAATACCAACCCCAACTCTATCCTCATCTGGGCCATCTCCTCACGAATATCATCTGCAGAGTTGATAGTTGTATTATGAATGACAAATGTGTTTCTCCCAGTAGCTGACCTGCTAGTGCTCCATGCTTTATTGTTGGCGAGAGATCCTCTCCAGTTTTTCAGCAATTTGTGCATATGTACAATCACCATATTAACCTCCAGCAATACTGTCAAGAACTGCTTTATTGTTATCATCCTGTCCTCGATAATATTCCTTCAGCGACTCATCATCAATACGGTTATTTGAAACACCCCTTACGAATGCTATGAATCTGTCCCAAGAGCTGCTCTCATACTCTCCAGGTAATGCTACAAAGTTGTTGACTCTATCCTTATGATTGAGCTTCTTGGACACTGGATAGTACTTCACTCGGAACACCTCCGCCAGTTGGTCCCATGTAAATATTGAGTTATAAGGAAGCTCAGTGAACCATACTGCAGCATCGCCTGTGAGTGACAGAGGAAACACTCGTAATCCAATGACATCCAAATCCAAGTCTGGTCTACCTACAAAACTTTTGCAAACCACTCTTAGCTTGGCTAAGTGAGCATGTGCATCTTCCGATGGTGATCCTGAGAATAACCCTCTTACTGTAAGCATCTGCATCAAACTACTAGTCACCACAAATGTGTGCCCTGGAGGTACAGGGGGTAAAACAATAGGTCCATCAGAGTCTTCAATATTTTTGTTGCCTCGATAGTCGTCATGTTGTCGTGGACCTAGTGGATCTTGCGCCCTCAACGCATCCTCCACTTGATTTTCAGGTGGAACCTAGTTGTCCCCACCAACTACCCTCTGTTGTTGTAACTCAACTGCATCATCTAGATTTCCTCCAATAGGATCAATTGGATCTGTTGGATTGTTTATTCTTCGCAAAGTGCGGTTCAGATCTGGATCGTAAGGAGTAAGTGGTTCACCCTGGCTCCGTGTAGTTGGCATACACTAGAGTGAGAACCTGATAGAGACAAAAACAAATAGAAAAAGCAAACTTAGGAAATATTTGACTAACGTTCAATAATGTAGTTAAAATAAATCTAAAAGCCAAATTCCCTGGCAGCGGCGCCAAAATTTGATACGCTCAAATTACACCTCCCTACAGAAGTATAAGCGATCGTTATCAAGTAAAGAACCCAACTTGTAGGTTGGGGTCGATCCCACAAGGAAAATGGTTTAGACTTTACTTTAACCAACAATTATATTCAATTAGTCAAATTACTTCCAGAAACAGGTAATAGAAAGGGGGGTTTTGTTTGTGTGAAACAAATAGTAAGAATTTAATAAGTAATTAGTAATCAAAAATCAACTTTGGTTGTTATCAAGATAAGAGAAATAACTAGGGTATACGTGTTCCCCACAAGCTCATAA
>NC_064291.1:14012403-14064189 GCF_019186545.1 Solanum stenotomum | reverse complement strand
CGCACCTTGGTCCGGCTACGTGTGTATAATTTACTAACCCTTACCTTTACCTCATATTAGACATCATAATCGATGTTTGGCTTAGTTATTACTTCGCACCAATCGACACTAGCCTATTAGATAGTATCACACTAAATCTATGTTGATAATTCTTTTCTTGTTGATTACCTCCTTGGTCCGGCAAGTAAAAACAAGGCGAGTTCTAACACGTGCACTCGTTAAAAAGACTTCTAAACGAAAGGATTATTAATGCATTCAAAACACTATTCCAGAATTGCTTATTTACTATTCATACTTTGTTAATCGCTCATGCTTCCCACAACCATAGTTGTGGATTTAGTTACCCATATTAGCAAGAACACAATTCATAATTGTAGATGAAGAAATCATGAACTTACGTAAATAGAATAATAAACCCAAAAATTTAACTTGAATTGCAAAGCCAAAATCTTCAAAACGAACTTAGGAAATCAATAATTGCTAGGGTTGCAAATAAATCTCCAAAGTCACAAAGTAAAACTAGAATAATAATGTCTAACCCCCAAAAATGAGGTTTACATGCCCTATTTATAGAAAACAAATCCTAAATTCAAAGGGAAACAAATTAAGGAAAGTTTGTTCAGGCACGAGTCTTCATTCCACGAGACTGACTTATGGACCGTCGATGGATCTACGGTCCATAAGTCCCTTCCATCAGCTAGGACTTAGAAAATATTTCAGCTTCTCTGAAGCAAACGACGGACTTGCAGTACGGACCGTCAATCCCCTCCGTAGCTCCACACTTAAAATCTTCAAAAATCAGATACTGGAACCTTCGCATCTCATTCTACGAATCGATTAGTATGGTCCGTAGATCAATCTACAGACCGTCAATGGCCATCGTGGTTCCACACTTGGTCAGATTTCTCTAATTTGTCATCCATACCTTGCCTGTTGATCTACGATCATCACCTACGGACCGTCAATGGACTCACAGTTCGTAGATCACCTCCGTGAATGCCCTTTTTTTGCATTTCTTTCAGCTGTCTCTATACTTCTGCGCCTGAACATCTTTCCTGCAAAATACAATAAAAACACATAAAAACCAATACAAAAAGGCCCTAGACATAAACAACTTGTAAGTGAAATGTATTAGAAATACCATAAACTCACGTTATATCAGTGGGGTAAGGCGTAGGCTGGTCTTCATGCTGCAACTGGGTGTTCAAGAGGAACGCATTTGAAACGGGGTAAGTTGCCCGAGAGGGCACTTATTTCCATTTAAATCTTAGCCTAGTCATTATTATTTTGCAAAAATCTGATCGAAAGCATGTACCCAATTTATCTCAACTTGTATTGCGGTCACATCCCAAGAACCTTTCCCCATACTTGATTTTCTTGTTTATTTTGTTGTTTTAGTACTTGTTACAAAACCCCCTTTGATATTTGACCTTTTTGTGTCACCTCTTTTGCATTTACAATGTCTTTTATCGCAAATGTCTTTAACTACGACTAACTTGAACGAAATTATAATTGGTTATTAATTCTCAAAACCGCTCCCTTGGGACACGACCCCAACCCTCGGTTGGGTTACTATATTATCGACTATTGTAGACACTCAGATCATAGGATAGTGTCGTTGGTCATGATAAGCATCAAAATGGCGCTGTTGCCGAAGAGTGGTGTTATTTGAGAATTTTTAGTCTAATAGAATTGTTGTTCTTGTTAGTAGTAGTTTACTCACCTAATTTTTAGTTTTGTCTAGTTGTTTGCATGTTGAGGCAGGACAATGAGTATACATAATGGAGAAGGTGGAGCAACGGAGCCCCTTCCAGCAGAGGTGATGAGGCTCGATCACATCCTAAATTTCAAGCATCTCGAATGAGAACCCTTTAATGAGTTGTGGTTGCGGTTTAAAACACTATTGTTGCAATGCCCAACACATGAAATACACGATTTAGTCATAATGGAATGCTTCTACAGGGGTCTAAGTGCCGAAAACAGAGAAATAATGAACCAACTCATGCCAACTGGACGTGAGAAATACCCCTATGAGACCGCAACCAAATTCCTTGACCCTGCAGCTAAAACCAACAAGAATGGAGAGAAGGACCAGCAATTGACTATTTTGTTGGGTAAAATGAATAGCTTGACCCAAAAGGTCGAAAAATTAGAAGTGATGTCCAAAGGAAAGACCAAGCACCCATCATCTACGGATCAGGGAAGATGCATGGACATTGAAAACAGACGTATCAACGATACATTATTAACCATCTTCCAAAAGCTGAATGAGCAAGACAAAGTACTAGAGGAAATTAGAGAAAATGTCAAAACGCTGAATCAGATGAGTAGCTCTCATTCTAGGTCTATTCAGTTAATCGAAACTCTCTTGAATCTCGTACTACCTCAGCTTCATCCGTATGAGCAAGCGGGATCACCTAGTTACACTAGGTGTAACATCAAAAAGCCAGCTTGAGCATTGACTTGTGTCGTGCCATGACGTTAACTAAGGCACTGTTTGGGAGGCAACCCAAAACCTTTACGAGCTTTAGTTTTATTCTATAAATAATGGTGTATTAATTTCGCAGGAGAAAACGTGCAGAATGAATGAAAAATAAGGATTGGTAATTGATAGTCCCATTCGGCAAGTAGCCGAACTATTCGGTGACTTCAATCTAGATCGTCGGCATATTCATGATCCAAGCTATAGTCTATAACAATCGGCAGTGAGGGCAATCACTTGGCGTCACGCTGAATCATTCATCGGTACAAACTAATATCGCCGAATGAGCAACAACTGGACAGTTTTGAAAGACCAATAGTTTCAAAAATGGAAAAATGTTCATTTTCCACTCAATTTCTATTGTTGAAAAACTGCACCTAGTAAGTAATTTTCATTATCTCAACACTCCTGGTATTTCAGTTGTCGATTAGTGCTAAAGTGTGGGATTACATTGCTTCCTAGCATTTCAACACAGTTCAAGCAGCATAAAAGGTTGGTTTCTCCCAGCTCTCGAAACCACTAAAATTTTGTTCTCTTATTAAATTAAAACTGGTTGGGTTGACATGTGCTAGGCCTCTCTCTCATAAACCTATCTTGTCTAAATGCCAGATTCGATCTGTGAATCATGCCTAATTGATCTCGATTTTTGAAATCTCTCTTTGCCTATGCATGAAATGATTTAAGCTTTGGGTGAATAAATGTCATGGGTCTTAATTTAATTTCACTATTGCAATTGTTAATTGTATTTTGGGAATTTGCGAGGTCGAATTCGAATTGAAGGAAGGCACGTTAGGTTGTTTAGCGAACTAGGTTGGGTTCGTAAAACAACTAGGTGGCTCACTCAAAGTGACTTTGATTGCCCTCTGTCTGCATTCCTGAATCTTCATTGCACCGTAACTTTCACTGAATGAACCTTTGATCGCCGATAGTAATCAGTGATTCATACTTTCTTATCGCCGACTAGTGAAAGCTATTAGGGGAAAATTGTAGGTGAAATCGACCCGACTCGCCAAAGAGATTTGGCAATTCACCGACGAGTTCGGCGCATCTGTCTGCCACTAAAGGTCTGCACCACTGAGCTACTTATTTCTAACTTACTCCTTATTGACTGCAGACACGGCCAGACCCAAAGTTACAAGAAACAACAAAGCCAACTCAAAGTAAGGAAAAAGGGATAACAATCAATGATGATGCAGTTGTATCTAAAAGCAATGTTGTGAAACCTTCCAGTGTGACCAAAAGAGGCAAGGGCTAGGACAAAATCATTGAGCTATCAGATGCAAGCTCCAATAGCATGGGTTTTTACACTAATGACCCAACAACATACAATAGTGAGAGTATGAGTTCAGATGAAGACGAACTGCTAGAGGCACGGAGGAATGAGCTACGATCCAAACAGCTTAATAACCCATCGTGGATCAGAAGTCCTCGATCCACTGCTCAGACTCCTCCAGCTCCAGAACAGGCAATAATGCTAGCACCTCCAGTACAAGCCCCCCCACCTAGATCATCGAATAGATTAAAGTCTGATGGACTAAGAATAATCATTGAAGAAAAATGGTTGTCCATGAATGGGGTGATCGATAGGTATCCTGAGATAATGGAGTGCCTAAAATATCACAAATTTCAAGTTTGCACAAAACCACGTGGTTCTTATATGCCAAGCAGGGTCAAAGAGTTTTATAGTGCGTACAGTGCATTGGTACCTCAGTGGAAGAGACTAGTTGCGACTTTCAAAGCAGTTGACTATGTAGTGGTCAGAGGAAGGAAGGTAGCTTGTGACAGTGAGGCTATCAACATAGCCTTCGGTATGTCCACTAAGACTAATGATCATTGTCATCATCTTGATCAGAACAAAGCAGCTAGAAGTGATGAAACAGTGGTTGGTCCCGCTAATCTCAGATAACAATACTTTGAAATGGCTAGCAGAAGGAATCCCAATCAAAAAGAAAGATCTAAATGTAGCTGCAAGATACTGGTTCGGGTTTATCAGCAGCTCCATTATACCATCACAGAATGAATCAATTTTTCGCCTCGCTAAAGCAGCATGTCTTGGGTGCATCATAGAGAAAACAAGGATAAATCTGGGAACAATTATTGCTTTCGAAATCCATATGCGTGCCAAGCAAAGCAAGACATCTCCCCCCTTTTGGGTATTAATTACTGCATTGTGCAGAAATGCCCGAGTACCTCTAGATGCCAAGAAGGATGTAGAAGTGATGCCCACAACCTCGACCAATATCCGAAAGATCGAAGCCGAATATCTTAAGGATCAGGCTGAAAAGAAGCAGACTGAAGTGGCGACTACTAGATCTACACCTACAGAAGCACTTCTGCTTACTCCAACTCTTAGACCTTCAGGTATATCCATTACCACTGCTACTTCCACCTACACTCCAGGTTCCTCTGTTTCTATTTCCAGGCCCCTACTCACCCACACTTCCCTACTTTGGATGGGACAAATGGCCCTTTCTGCTGATCGTCGGGCTGCTTGTTTAGAAGTAGTAGTTCCAGGCATGATCCAGACAGCCCTAACTAATGTTGGACACCCTTGAACACTACCATTAAAGCCTTAGCGGCCAGGATACCGGTGTGTGAGCACAAGCAAGGGTCCACTAGTGAGATAAGATTTTTAAAAGTTGTCATTGCTGAGTTGCGAGAAGATGTGAATCACTTGAAGGCCACTGATGTGTCCATGGTCTTTGGGACAATGGAAATTCCAGCCATGCCTGAGAGGCCTCAGACTACTACTAGATATGGGGATAGAGCGGAGTAGATAGAAGATTCTGGAGCGGAAGCAGAGACTGATGAAGAGATGTTTGAGGGAGCTACAGCAAATGACATTGTAGAGACTGAGGAAATCATGATAGATGTTGTTGTGCAGGCTTCCTTGGCCAAAGCTTCAGCTGCGGGATTCAATGGAGCCGGTCCTTCTGGAGGTATCAACTAGCCAAGATCACCTCTTTATCTCCTTCTCTGTCTTTCTTTACTCTACATTTCAGATTCGTTGTTATTTCCATTTGAGGACAAATGCAAAAATTTGTGGTGGGGTGAGGCCCACCTTTGTGTGTTATTTGAATATTTGGGCTATCTATTTTAAATTGTGTTCTAAATACTGCTTTTCTGTGGATGCTTGAGCTCATGGCTCCTGTCGTTTTACTTGCAAAATAATTTTGATCCTTTCGAAAAATTGTCGCCACCTCTTGTGTTGAAAGTGGTTATTCGTTTGCAAAAATATAAGTCTCGGTTTAGATCAATACCAGTGACATGAATAGTGCTCTCAATTGAAAAAACATAAATGCACGGCTACGACAAGGCCAAATAAAATTACATAGACAATATGTGCACTCTTTGCATCTCGTTGTTACTAGCCATTTATCGAATTGATTTTCTTGTAAGGATCGTTGCACGCTAGCGAACGTGTCTAGTCTTGTTTGACTGAAGTATTGATGCCTCGTATGATTAGCTTACTTTGAACCATGCATGAATAAACCTAGAATTTGCTTGGTTAGTCTGATTGATTTAGAAAGGTGTACTCTTAAGATGATCTTAGGCAATTTTAAAGAGTGTGAGCCAATTTGACATATACCTCTTTTTGTGACCTACCTGTGAGCGTGTGAAACTCTCTTGAACACCCCTTGAGCCTTACCTTTCTTTGGAAGAACCTTGATAAACCCTAGACCTTACTTGATCCACTACCTATAATCCTCTTGATTTGTGGTTTAGTGAATGGCCAACTTAGGACAAAAAGCCTAAGTTAGGGATGTGGTGAAAAGGAAAAGGAAAAGTCAAGAAGTTCTATAAGAAGTCTTCCTTAACCCATAGTGTTACAGAACAATGGAACCCAAAAAAAATTAAATTAAATTTGTGGAATAAAGTACAAAAGAAATTTGGGTTTCAATTCAATTCATGGAAGGTGAATAAAAAGATAACTTAGAAGCACTAGACAAATAATTGATAAAGGAGAGGAAGGGAATATCTTGAGAATTTCGCATCTCACGAGGAAAAAGTCACTAAGCCTAAATGACCATACCTTTGCACTCAGCCCCGTAACAAGCCTTAGAGAGACCTTTTTTTTTTCTTGAGTAAGCCAAATCAAAAATCAGTTGGAAAATAAAGGTAAACCTATGGGTGAAAACATGCATTGTGTTCCTCTTTTTGAGTGTGAGCGTTGTATCTGATTCCTGATTTTAAATTGACTCATATATGTGTTTGAATATGGAATCATTGTTTGTGCGAAGGCATTTAGATACTTTTGTTGAGCTTGAACGTGCACAAGTAGCATGTATTGCGAGCATGAGAATCTTTGGTGAAGGTGTGTCAAAATTTGAATCTTTGAGTACACAATTGATCCTTGCATAAGTAAATTGAGTCTTGTTGTGTGCATTTATGATTCAGTCTTGTGTAGCACCGTTTGAGGCACCCGTTTTGAACGACTGAACTTGAGTTTGCTTGAGGACAAGTTAAAGTTTAAGTTGGGGGTGTTGATGAGTCCACAAATTGGACTTATTTAGGGTTTTATTTTAATAGAAATAGTATCCTTGAATGCTGGTTTTGTCTCTATAACTGATTAAAATGCTGAAGTTTCAGGTATTTGAAGTATTAGTGGAAGCATGGACACTTAGGCGCAAAACAGAGCAAATAGGTCTGAAAAGAACAAGAAATGGAATCATGCGGATCGCCGAGTTCAACTAGGTGAATCGCCAAAACGACATGAACCGCCCTTTGTTCCAGTACGCGAAGCCTTGAAGGAAGTGGATCAAAAGGCGAGGAAAGGAGCAGTCGGCGAGTCGCCGATCAGTTTCGCGAGTCGCCGATCAGTTCCGCGAGTCGCCGATCAGTTTCGCGAAGCAGTACTGTACCGCCTAATGATCCAGAATGCGAGGATGCTAAAGGTAAGACACTAAAGGCGATAAGCTGACCAAAGGGCGGATCGCCAAGTTCATCGGCGATCTCGACTAATGTCGCCGAACAATCCTCCGCAGCACAATCTGTGAAAATTATAAATACTATTTAGACTTGTGGATATAGGGAGTGTGGAACATTTAATATTATTACTTTCACTTTAGAACATATTCTAGCTAATATTTTTCTCTCAAGTTTGGAGAGGGTTTTGTGGAGACTTGAAGAAAGGAGTTCTTCTTCCCCAAGTTGGAAGTGGGTCTTCTCAATTCATTTTCCTTTGCTTAATTCAAGGTTTAATTTCTTATACCCAGTTGATTTCATTATCATGTTAGGTATAATTTCTTATTTCTTAATGTGTGGCTAAAAACCCCCATTCTTGGGCTATGATTTAGCAAATATGGGTTGATATTCTTGTTGGGTCTTGCTTGCTGATAGGTTAGATGTATTTTAATGGTATTTCACCTAGTGGTTGTGGTTTAATCTAAAGGATTTGTAGTTGCAAATACAAAGCCACCCATGTGTTCTCGGCTTGCCCGAGAGGGAGGTCGCGAAACCAAAACCACTAGACTGATGGCCTAAAGAATGGGTTGACATGAGGTTCAGCCCGAGAGGGTGAGCTCTAGTCCCATATCCTAGCACTCAGCACGAGAGAGTGAGTGGGGTAAGGCGTAGGCTGGTCTTCATGCTGCAAATGGGTGTCCGAGAGGAACTCATTTGAAACGGGGTAAGTTGCCCGAGAGGGAACTTAATTCCATTTAAAGCTTAGCCTAGTCACTATTCTTTTGCAAATCTCCGGTCGAAAGAATGTACCCAACAATTTATCTCAACTTGTATTGCAGTCACATCCCAAGAACCTTTCCCCATACTTGATTTTCTTGTTTATTTTGCTGTTTTAGTACTTGTTACAAAACCCCCTTTGATATTTGACACTTTTGTGTCACCTCTTTTGCATTTACAATGTCTTTAATAGCAAATGTCTTTAACTACGGCTAACTTGAACGAAATTCTAATTGGTTATTAATTCTCAAAACCGCTCCCTTGGGACACGACCCCAACCCTCGGTTGGGTTACTATATTATCGACGATCGTAGACACTCATATCGTAGGATAGTATCGTTGGTCACGATAAGCATCAGTTCTTGACGCGGGTATCCGACTTGATTGAAGAGGAATGCCGTGAGGCAATGCTCCATGATAATATGGATATCTCACATCTAATTGGGTATGCTCAACAAGTTAAGGAGTCAAGACTTAGGAAAAATAGGAAGGTGAAGAGAGCAAGGATCGATGATGGAATTCTTTCAAAGGTAAGTTCGAGGGTCAAGGTCGACCAAGGTTCAAGAGAAAATTCTCCAACCAAGGCTCCTCTAATGCTCCAAGGATTAATAAAGATAGGGTGTCTAACCCTCATCCTTAAGGAGGCAATAGTGGTGGATCTTCCATGGTAAGGCCAACTTGATCCAAGTGCGGCAAGAAACATAATGATAAGTTCCTAGTTGGCACGAATGGTTGCTATAGTTGTGGGAAGAGTGGTCATATGATGAGAGATTGTCCCATGCTTAAGAATCAAGGAAGAGAGGGCAAGCAAGTCCCTTCTAGTGGTTCAAATTCTGATGCTCCCAAGGAAAACCGCTTTTATGCTCTTTAATCCCGAGGTGACCAAGAGAGCTCCCCGGATGTAGTGACCGGTATGTTACAAGTCTTTTCTACTGATGTATATGCATTGTTAGATCCTGGTGCCACTTTGTCCTTTGTGACACCTTTTGTGGCCATGAAATTTGAAATACCCGCCAAAGTGTTAGTAGAGCCTTTTTCGGAGTTTATCAGAGTTTTCCTATTTCTTTGTCCTATAAAGTTACCTTGGTAGATTTGGTGGAGTCAGACATGTTAAATTTTGATGAAATTTTAGGTTTGGATTGGTTGCATGTATGTTATGCCTTTATTGATTGTAGGACTTGGGTAGTAAAGTTTCAATTCCCAAATGAGTCTATTTTAGAATGAAGGGGGGAAATTATATCCCTAGAGGTCAATTTGTCCCTTGTCTCAAAGCTAGGAAAATGATCTCCAAAGGGTGTATTTACCATCTTGTTAGGGTTATGGATGTTGAGTCTGAAAAGCCTTCTCTAGAGTCGGTTTCGGTAGTGAATGAGTTTTTGAAAGTTTTTCCCGATGATTTGACTTGTATTCCTCCCGAGCGGGAAATAGAATTTGGCATTGATCTTTTATCGGATACGGAACCTATCTTCATTTCTCCTTATAGAATGGCTCCGGCCGAGTTAAAAGAGTTGAAGGAACAACTAAAGGATTTGCTAGACAAGGGTTTTATTCAACTGAGTATCTATCCATGGGGTGCTCCGGTATTTTTTGTTAGAAAGAAGGATGGGTCTCTTAGAATGTGCATCGACTATCGTCAATTGAACAAAGTGACCATAAAGAATAAATATCCCCTTCCAAGAATTGATGACTTGTTTGATCAACTTCAAGGGGCTAGCCATTTCTCTAAAATAGATCTTCGTTCGGGTTACCATCAACTAAGGGTGAGATGGGTTGACATTCCCAAGACGGCCTTTAGGACCTGGTATGGTCACTATGAATTCGTGGTTATGTCATTTGGGTTGACAAATGCCCTGACGACATTTATGGACCTAATGAATAGAGTGTTTAGACACTACCTTGATATGTTTGTGATTGTGTTTATCGATGATATTTTGATCTATTCAAGGAGTGAAAATGAGCGTATGAATCATTTGAGGATTGTATTTCAAGTCCTTAAAGGCCACCAATTGTATGCGAAGTTTAGTAAGTGTGAGTTTTGGCTAAGGTTGGTAGCCTTCCTTGGTCATTTTATGTCGAGCAAGGGTATCGAGGCAGATCCTAAGAAAATGGATGGCAGTCAAGAGTTGTCCTAGACCTCTAACTCCTCCGATATTAGAAGCTTCTTGGGTTTGGCCGGCTACTATAGGAGGTTTCTTGAGGATTTTTCCTCCATTGCTTCTCCGTTGACGGCTTTGACTCAAAAGAAAGCTAAGTTTGAGTGGTCAGAGGCTTGTGAGAAAAGCTTCCAAGAGTTGAAAGATAGACTCACTTCCGCTCTGGGGTTGACCTTACCGGTGGGTACCGATGGTTTTGTTGTATATTGTGACGCCTCTAGAGTGGATTTAGGATGTGTACTTATGCAACATGGTAAAGTGATTGCCTATGCTTCAAGGCAACTCAAGATCCATGAGAGGAATTATCCAACCCATGATCTCGAATTAGCGGCGGTAGTATTTGCATTGAAAAATATGGAGGCATTATCTTTATGGGGTGCATGTTGATGTGTTCACCGATCACAAGAGTCTTCAATATGTGTTTAGTCAAAAGGACTTGAATCTCCAACAAAGAAGGTGGTGAGAACACTTGAAGGATTATGACATGAGTATCCTTTATCACCCCGGCAAAGCCAATGTAGTTGTGGATTCCCTTAGTAGATTGTCCATGGGTAGTGTGGCTCATGTAGAGGATGAAAAGAGAGAAGTTGTGATGTGCATAGGTTGGCCCTGCTAGGTGTTCAACTAGTGGATTCCACCAAGGGTGGTGTCATGGTCCATAATGGTTTCGAATCATCCTTTGTGATGGATGTGAAGTCTAAGAAAGACCTTGATCCTATATTAGATGAGTTGAAAGAGTCGGTACTCAACAAGTCTGTTGAGGCTTAATCCCAAGGGGGAGATGTGTGCTTAGGTACCAAGGTCGGTTATGTGTTTCGAATGTTAATGGCTTGAGAGAGAAAATCCTAGAAGAAGCTCATTGTTCGCGGTATTCTATTCATCTGGGAGCCACCAAGATGTACCGTGATCTACGAGAAGTCTATCGGTAAATTGTATGAAGAAGGATATAGCGGATTTTATAGCCAAATGTCTGAATTGTAAACAAGTTAAGGCCGAGAGGCTTTTTACAAGATATACCAATTCCCACTTGGAAGTGGGAAGAGGTGAATATGGAGTTTATAGTGGGTATACCTTGTACTCGAAGGAAACATGATTCTATTTGGGTCATTGTGGATAGAATGACAAAATCATCCCACTTTATTCCCGTCAAGGTTTCCTTTTCGGCGGAAGACTATGCCGAATTGTACATCAAGGAGATAGTGAAGTTAGGGTTCCTTTATCTATTATTTCGGATCGGGGTACTCAATTTACTTCACACTTTTGGAAGGCATTCCAAAAAAGGCTTGGTACTAAGGTTAAGCTTAGCACGACTTTTCATCCACAAACCGATGGTCAAGTGGAACGTACCATCCAAAGCTTGGAGGATATGTTGAGAGCATGTGTCACAGACTTCAAAGGTAATTGGGATGACCATCTACCGTTAATACAATTTGCCTACAACAATAGTTACCACTCAAGTATTGACATGCTCCTTTTGAAGCCTTATATGGTAGGAATGTAGATCTCTGGTTGGTTGGTTTGAAATAGGTGAAATTTCTCTAATTAGTCCCGAACTAGTTTTTGAGGAAATTGAGAAAGTCTGACTCATTAGAGAGAGGTTGAGGACGGCCCAATGTCAGCAAAAGTCTTATGCCAATGTTAAAAGAAGGGATCTAGAATTTGAAGTTAATGATTGGGTCTATTTGAAAATCTCACCTATGAAGGGTGTGATGAGGTTTGTCAAGAAAGGGAAACTTAGTCCTTGTTATGTAGGCCCATATCAAATCTTGAAATGTGTTGGGAAAGTGGTCTATGAGTTAGACTTGCCAAATGAGTTGGCTCCGGTTCATCCGATATTTCATGTTTCTATGCTTAAGAAGTGTATTGGTGATCCAGTATCCATCATTCCCTTAGAAGGGTTGGGAGTTGATGAGAGTCTTTTATATGAAGAGATTCCGGTAGAAATCCTAGACTGGCAAGTTAAAAGGTTGAGAAACAAGGAAATAGATTTCATAAAGGTTTTATGGAGGAATCACTTAGTTTAGGGTACTACATGGGAGGTCGAGGCCGATATGAAGTCTCGCTATCCTCATGTTTTTCCTTCCACTCCTGTCCAAGCTTGAGGTAAGTCGTTTCTCTTGAGTTTGGTGTTTTGGGAGTCATGTGTACTATATGTGTTCTTCATGATTTTCCTTATGATATGCATGTTCTTGTGAGAATTCATGTTTAGTATAAAAATGAGTTTTCATGATTTATATGTTCCTCATGCTTTTGTGCATTTTAGTATGATGATTGCATATTTGACTTCATGAGGTGATTTGATGAACATGTTTTGATATGCTTTTGATGAAATGGCATATTAGCTCCATAATGTTGTGTTGAGTTTGCTTTTAGTTGTTGAAGGTAGTTCCTCCTATGATTATGTGAAATGATGAGGTTTTTGCATAAAGAGTTATGGATGTATCTCTCACTTCCTTGTGTTTCATTAATTATGTCTTGATATGGAGTTGATGTTTCCTCCTATGAATTGTGCATTATTATGGTATTGCATGCATGATGGGCTGCTAGTCTTGAGTCTTAATTTCCATAAGGTGTCTAGATCGTCATTCGAGGACGACTGTTCCCAAGGGGAAATAATGTAACACTCCGAAAACTAATAGGCTAAACTAGAGCTAAACGTAAGGATTAAAAATCATTAAATGACCCCCCGTAGATTAGTAGATCATCTAGAGTTGAAAGGAGGGCTACAAGAGTCAAGGCCAAAGGGCAAGTGCCAAGGCAAAGGGGACAAGCCAAAGACAAAGGCCAAGGCTTCCCCAACTTTGGAGCACACTGCCCCAACTTCACGGTCAGTGCTCTTGACCACGGCTTGTGGGAGGCCTCGTGGAGTTGCCTTGGCCATTAAGGAGTAGCCACCAAGTGGCCTGGCTACTACCTCAAGGTCTACGAGAGGGACCACGGCCACTGGTCTTGACCACGACTCGTGAAGCCCCTCGTGAAGATGCCTTGGGAAAGTGAGTTTAAGGTACCAAGTAGATTAGCTACTGTCTCAAGGTCCACGAGAGAGACCACGGCCAATGGTTTGACCATGGCTCGTGGACCCCTCGTGAAGATGCCTTTGTAACACCCCATATTCTATGTTTATGTAACAGCACATATTATGCATATGCTTGTTCTATTCTTATGATACTTGACATAGCTGTAACGACCCTAAAAACGAAACTAGNTAGGGGGTGCTCCCGGGTCGTGACAATAGCCTTATAGTATAGGCGAGGGTCCATGTTTTTTATATGATTAGTGTTGGTTTAAACTAGCTCGAAAGGTGATGTGATGCCCTGCACGTTTCAGCATGTGTACCGTAAGTTAACTCCAACAGGAGTATTTAAACTCGAGACAGTAAGGTGGTAATTGAACTTAAAGTTGAAAGATAACTTCTAAGTTAAAGCATAAGGGATTAATATTTAGAAAATGGAATAAAATAATGAGCTACTTGCTTGACTTAACTAAGCTAGTAGGTGACAAGTAGGTGCATCACCTACTTTGACTTATTGACCAGTCCAAAGGACTAAGTAGGTGCATCACCTACTTGAGCTATATGGATCTAGTTAAAAAGGCCAAAGTTAATGGATCATATTTGGGCCTATGCTAATGGACTCATTTGAGGCCCAAATTAAGTTAAATAAAAGGAAAATGAAACTAAAGCCCAACAGCCAAATTTGCCAAGGCCCAATATATTTAAGCCCAACTGAAAAGCAAGTAGGTGAATCACCTAATTTGACCTTTTAAGCTGCTTGATGTACATAAGCAGGTGCGTCACCTACTTGACCAATTTGTGGCTGAAAATGGACCAAAAAAAAAGGAGGTTCTAGAGGATATTCTTTAAGGTGAAGAAAGCTCAATATAAGATATATTGGTTGTGTAGGGACCCTTCCGAAATAATATAAGCCAATAACTCACGAGATTTTGATGCATACATTGTCCTCACACTAGTAAAAATGATATAAAAAGAATATTACTAACTTTCGAGTATCCAAACTAGGTGGTTCATGCTTCACACCATCATTCAAAATTAGTGGTAAATTTAATATATTACAAAGTTTGGGCTTACACACCCCAAAAGAACAAAACATATAGCCATATTTATATTACAACTCATGGTGCCATGATCAAATTAGTCCTCAAAATTTCATTTAAATATACAACATATAGATCATGTACAAGTTCCAAGGTTTATACAAAATATAGATGCGTATATGCAAATATGATCTTCCTTAAGGCTCTCAAAATTTCCATCACCAATTGCCAGCTTCATGCATCCACTCGATCATTCCCTACGATAGAAACAACTATGGCTAAGCATATAGCTTAGTGGTGTAAAAACTATAAGTTCGGAGCCATCAGATTCACCAAGTTAACTTTCTCAAGTCATGGGCAGCACTATTGAAACATAATAATTAAATCAAGTAAACAATATAATAAGAGTATCAAGTTCGATATTTAAATATCCAAATGTCAAAAATGCTCATAGCACCAATTTCCAAGAGATTCAATAATAAGGCTCGCCCAATTATACATCATGTCGTCACACCAAGCACAAACAGGTATCAAGAAGGGTTGACGCCTGTATCAAGAAGGGTCAAAGGCCAATAATCAAGAGAACCAAGAACCATATTAAAAATGGCTTTCTAGTTCATACTTAAAATGGACAACTTACATTCTTAAGACAGACTAAAATTCCAGAGAAAAGATGGCAAATGATCTGAATCAAGAGACATGCCAATAGTGACAAAGTCACAGCCACAAGAAGGACAAGGTCCCAACAAGAATGCCAACCGATCAAATAATCCGTATAAGTGGGCGAGTTACACAAGCGTCTTTAACGTCTTAAAGGATACCAACACGACAATGCAAAGTGACAAGACGTAACCACGGTGCCAAAATCAACTTTCAGATATACCAGCAGTTAAAAGAGTGCAAGTACAAGTTTATACACAAACCTCAGTGCTTTAGCATAGAAACAGTCCAACACAACTTCACGAGTTCAAACCATAGACCAACCAACGTATCAAGGTCCTCAACTTGTTCACGAGTATATACAACCTTAAAAATACAATTAAATAACTTCTTTGATTCCTAGCAGCTCAATAATACTGAGGTAAAATAGGATTATCATCACAAATAAGCTTAGCATGTACAAATACGACTAAGCTCCCAAAACAGTAATTCTGGCAAGCCTAATACCTCATGTCGTAAATTAGATTTGAAAAGGAAAATGGCAAAACTAGACTTTATAACCTTCATGAAAGATGTATATACATCTCTTAGGGTTGCAAACAATCAAGAATCACCACAAAATATATATTGTACAACAAGATATATTCAAAACACTAACAGTTGTTCATACAGGATTTGTAATTTCAAAATCTGGACAGAACTTGGCCTATGTTGTGTCCCATAAATATGAGAAGAAATGTATCAGAGCTATGGATGAAAAGAAATATGAGAAGAAACGTACTAGTAGAAAATTAAGAAAAATAAGAAGAAAATTAAACAAATTGTATCCAGAATATAAACAACTCAATATCACAAAAATCGATAACGAAAAATTAGATCAATTAATAGATAATATATCTAAAATAGAATATAAATATATTCAATATTTAAAAATACAATGAATAACAAGAATAACGAATATAGACAAAAACTTACTGAAATAATTACAGCAAAAAGACAAGAATTAAGACACAGGCAAACAGACTTAACAGTAATATATTTGCAGGAACTTGTCACAAATCTATAATAGCACAAAGAAAGACTATTTTATATCTAGACATACAAATAAATAACTTAGAATATAGACTACAACATAATTTATAAATAAATAAAGAAGAATATGCAATAGATGAAAAAACATACGAAAATTATGACGGATTAAAAATAAAGATAATATTTTCTAATCTAGGAAGAAGATACAAGAAAATAGGTGACAATATAAGTTTAATGTTAGAAAAAGAAACGGTAAAACTAGAAGATAGTTTAACTGTTATGATAAGAATAACAAAAGAAAATAAAAAAATAGATAGAAAAATGGAAATTGAAAAAATAAAACAACAAGCAAAAAAAGAAGTACAACAATTAGAAAAAGTAAAAAATACTAAAATAATAGAACTAGAAAAAGAGCTGGCAATGTTAAAAGAAATGTATGAAATAAAACAAAAAGAAAAAGAACAAAAAACAAAATTAGCAAATGAGATAATAAAATTTAAAGAAAAAATGTAGTTAGAAGATGAATTAGAAGGAAAAGAAGAAAATAACCAAGATAATCTACCTGAAATAAGAATTGATGAAATAAATGACAATGATCTAGATGAACAACATTCGGAAACAAGCGAAACATATACGGAACTTTTAGCAAACATAGATAATACAAAGAATTTAGAAATAAATACAGCAAACATAGATTTGGATGAAAAACCTAGTACATCAGGAATAAAAAACCCAAAAAATCTAAAATATTATAATACAAACTATGGACAATATGATAGAGAAAAAACTATATGGAATAAAAGATTAAATAAAAAATGGACACCTAAACCAATAACTGAACGACATGATTTTTTAGATTTAGACTGTGTAGCAGATATAAATAAAACAATCCAATTATGGATAGGATATATATCAAAACAATTAATAGATAACAAAATAGTAATAATAGAGACACCAGGATATATAGAAACAATGCTTATAGGAACAGTAAAACTATGGCTACAAAATTTATCAGATGAAAGTTTAAAAACCCTAAGAAGTAATAAAAAATCTAATGGCGAATTAACTACTACAACTATGGAAATATTATATAAATACGAAGTAGCTATAAGAAATGAATTTAGTAGTATGAGAATAGAGGTAGAAGAACAAAATAAAGAAAATATTATAAATCGGAATCTAATGACAAAATTAGCAATATGTAATATGTGTTACATAGATGAATATACATGTGCATTTAGAGAATACTATTATAAAGGAACATATAGCACAGAAGAAAGTAAAGAAATAAGAAAAATATATTTTACAAAATTACCAGAACCTTTTAATTCAAAAATAATAAAAAGTTGGAATGAAGCAGAATTAACAGACACCTTAGGAGCTAGAATGAAATTCTTGCAACGATGATTTATGGAACTATGTGAAAAACATAAAGAAGAAATAAAAATGGAAAAAATATTAGTAAAAAAATTGGCATGTTGCAAAAATAAAACAGCACCTCAATTTGGTTGCACAGATAGGTATTATAAAAATAGAAAGAAATATAATAAAATATACATATCAAAATATAAATATAAAAAACCAAGAAGAAGATACTATGTAAAAACTACAAAACCAAAAGACCATATAGACCAAAAAGAAAACTAACGGAATGTATTTGTTATAATTGTGAAAAATTAGGACATATAGCTAGAGATTGTAAATTACCTAAAAATCCAAAGAAAAAACAAATATCAGAAATAATAATAGACGATGAAAAATATACGCAAATAGAGTACGTGGATTATAAACTAGAAAGTGAAGATAGTATATATGAATTATCAGAAAATGAAGAAAATAATCCAGTAATAGAATCAGATAATGAATACAATATCAATGACTGAAACAGATATACAAATAATAACTAAAGAAAAATCAAGATGAAGAATCGATAGAACAAAAAATAATATTTGAAAATAATATATTTGAACAAATAAAAAAAAAGAATTAGACCTAAGCGTAGAAAAAATATTCGAAATACCAACAATAAGAAATTGGTTTAAACGACAAAAAGAAGAATATTATGTAGTAAGTCAAAGAGAACATATCATAGATTGCAAATACGCCAAAGGAAAGGCTAAAATATCAATAATAAACAAACGAATAATAAATAAAGAAATACAAGATATTAAAGCTAAAAATCCAATTAAATATGTACATTTAGGAGGAACAGAAATACTAATAAAAGCATGGTTTAGAGAAGGAATAGATACACCCATAGAAATATGCTTAGCGGCTGATAGAATTATACACCCATAGAAAAAAGTATAATAAGTGTAGTAAAAGGTAACCTCATATACCAAAAATTTAAATTTATAATAAATGCTAACTACTCAATAGCAATAAATGACAGAAACATAGATAAATCGCTAGTATTATATTGGAAAATGTCAGGGATAGAACTAGCCCTAGAAAGTAAAATATATTTACTGCTAGATGTAAATACTTATATGTTTTAACAAAAAAATATAAAATAACAGCAAAAAATAAAATAAATAAAATAAAAATAGAAAATCCTTTCGAAAGGATAGTTACAGTCATAGTTAATAATGATTATAGTTATAATGAAATTGATATAGAAGAAGATTTAGAAATAGTAAAAGAAATACTAAGTAAATAAAAAAGAATAAACAATGAAATACCCCAAATATCATCAAAAATGAGTACCTCAAAGAAGAATAGATAAAACCCCACAAAAATCAATGGAAGAAGAAATAAAACCACATCATTACTACATAACGGGAATAGTGGAACAACGAAAATATTTAATATTAATAAATACAGGACTAGAAGAAAACTATATTACAAGAAAATTAGTGACAGAAGATGAAATAATAACTACTGAAAAATTATGCCCCGAACTACCAAAAGCATTAATGTATACCGAAGAAACTACAGAAAAGGAAATAATCATTGGAGGCGTACCAATATTAATAAAATTTAAAATATATCAAGGAGATGAAAATATCACTTTAGGAATAAAATGGCTAGAACAAGTAAAACCATATAATCTAGAAGACAAACAGTTAATAATAAATTATGAAAATAAAAGAGTAATAATAAAAAGGACTTTAGTATGATAAAAATATGAAAATATATATACTTGCAAAGATAATAATAGAGGGATATTACAACAGATATTGTACACCAATGATAGATACGGGAGCAGAAGCTAATATATGTAAATACAATTGTTTACGAGAAGATAAGTGGGAAAAATTAAAAACACCAATAGTAGTAATAGGATTTAATAATGAAGGAAGCATGATCACATATAAGGCAAAAAATATAAAAATACAAATATGGGATAAGATATTAACTATAGAAGAAATATATAACTTTGAATTAACCACAAAAGATATGCTATTAGGAATGCCATTTTTAGAAAAAGTATACCCACATATAATAACAAAAACACACTGGTGGTTCACAACACCGTGTAAACAAAAAATAGGAGCAAAAAGAATAAATAACAAAAAACGAAAAACAACAGAATGAATAAAAGGAAGTTAAAAAATTACACAAAAATTAGAAAATATAAAAGAAGAAGACCCTAAAATAGAATTAATTATATTATCTATAGATAAAGTAAAAATAATTCAAGATAAGTTAGAATTATTATATAGTGAGGATCCTTTACAAGGATGGGAGAAACATAAAACAAAAGTAAAAATTGAGCTAATTGATAATAATAGTATAATAACCCAAAAACCATTAAAGTATAATTTTAATGATTTAACCGAATTTAAGATACATATAAATGAATTACTAGAAAAAGAATATATACAAGAAAGCAATAGTAAGCACACGAGCCCGGCATTTATCGTAAATAAACATAGTGAACAAAAAAGAGGAAAAAGAAGAATGGTTATTGATTATAGAAATTTAAATGCAAAAACTAAAACATATAATTATCCGATACCAAATAAAATATACTAAAGATAAGACAAATACAAGGACATAATTAATTTAGCAAATTTGATTGTAAATCAGGATTTTATCACTTAAAACTAGAAGAAGAATCTAAAAACCTTACAACATTCACTATACCATAAGGATTCTATGAATGGAATATATTACCATTTGAATATAAAAATGTACCAGGTAGATATCAACACTTTATGGATAACTACTTTAAACAATTAGAAAATTGTGTACTATATATTGATGATATATTACTATATTCTAAAATCCAAGATGAACACATAAGATTATTAGAAAAATTCATACATATTATAGAATATTTAGGCACAAGTCTAAGTAAAAAGAAAGCAGACATAATGAAAAACCAAATTGAATTCATAGGAATACAGATAGATAAAAATGGAATAAAAATGCAAACACATATAGTACAAAAAATAATTAACTCAAATGAACAACTAGACACAAAAAAGAAATTACAATCATTCTTAGGACTAGTAAATCAAGTTAGAGAATATATACCAAAATTAGCATAGAATTTAAAACCATTACAACAAAAATTAAAGAAAGACATAGAATACCAGTTTGATAAAAAGGACCAAACACAAATACAAAAAGTAAAATTATTATGTAATAACCTACCTAAACTATATTTTCCGGATGAAAATAAAAAATTTACTTATATAGTAGAATCAGATGCCAGTGAAAAAAATTATGGAGGAGTATTAAAATACAGGTATGGAGAAGAAAAAATAGAACATCATTGTAGATATTATTCAGGAACATTTACTAATGCAGAAATAAGATGGGAAATAAATAGGAAAGAATTATATTCGGTATATAAATGTTTATTATCATTTGAACTATATATTGTATATAACAAATTTATTATAAGAACAGATAATACACAAGTAAAATGGTGGCTAACAAAAAAAATACAAAATTCGGTAACAACAAAAGAAATAAGGAGATTGGTATTAAATATATTAAATTTACATTTACAATTGAAGTAATAAAAACTGATAAGAATATTATTGCAGATTACCTATCACGACAAAGCTACTCAGACTGAGACTGAGGAAGAAGATACAATTGAAAAGATACTCAAAGTCATTACTACACTTTGTACAAAAGTGGATAGTATGGACAACGAGATACAAAAGCTAAAGACTAATGAAGGTAATCTAAAGTCTAAAGCTAGTATAAGTCAGCAACATGACTATAAAAATGTGGAGCTATGTCAATCGGGAGACAGAAAAAATCCAGAGCTAAAAGGTGACGTTGGGAAACACCTAAAAACCCATAACATTTGTTTAAATACACCTGCAAGTACAAGCCAACGAGTTAGTGAAAAAGATAAGAATTCAAACTTAAACAAGTTATTCGAAAAACCATTCACCCCAAGGCTAACACCAAGAAACACATTAACTATAGAACCACAAACTTCTACATATGCGGATAGCCTACACCATGACAAAAGAACATATAACCATATTACGCGAACCTATATAGAAAGTATATACAAAATCCAAACATTTTTAAACCTTAAACCCAGATCTACTACAACCCAAGAACCCAACCAAGATTATTTAACCCAAAAATTACAAGGTTATAATAAACTGATTGCACAACTGAAAACTAACGCCAACTTAGTAAGGACATGTTACAACTATGGACTATTAAATACAATATATACATATGACGGAGAGGAACTAAGTGGAATACTGGAACTACATAAAGCATTTATTACATATAAGAGAGTTACTAAGGGAAATTTATTCTATGTAAAATTTTATACGGCAACAGCAGAGATATTATACGAGGAAATAAAACCTCCGATACAAGTGGTAAAGATAGGACTAACAAAAGATATGATAATACCGGAAGATATCGAACAACAACCAGAGATACAAAAAAGCGAGATACCCAATTTTTATGCCAATAAGAGAATAATTGGTATATCAACCATTATATAAGAGCTAGCAAATAATTATTTAAACGGAAACGCTATATGGAGCTACTATGCAAGAGATCAGTTAATGATTTATTCCAATTCAAGGGAGTTAAGGAAAGCAGGTATGGATGAAGTCCAAGATGGATTTTATCATTACTTAAGCCAAAAGAACGACCTACAACACGAGCACTAAAAGTAGGATTTATTTCGGCAGAGTTATTAACCAGATATTGCAAGCTAATTGGTCATAAATACCCTGACCACATATGTTCGAAATGCAACGGAAAAGATAATATAATTCCAGACGTCCAGCCGGAATAAGAGATAGAGACGGAAGCCTAAAAGATAAGATAAGAAGATGATGAGAAGATAAAAACAAAGAAAAAGAAGACATATGGCAAAAGTAAATAGTATTAGTATGTGAAAAGTCGTAAAGTAAAATGTAAAGTAGGTGCACATTATTGTATTTATTATTATTGTAGTATAAATGCATTATGGGCAAGTGTAAAGTATGGTAGGGGGTGTGAATTACTATGTAACAAGTGTAAAGTAGGAATAGTATAAAGTAAATAGCATAAGACAAATGTAAAGATGTAAAGTCATAAAGTAGGAGACAAGTGTAAAGTAGGAATAGTACAAAGTAAATAGTATAAGGACACATGTAAAAAGAAGTAGAAAAACTTTACTAGTACAAATAATAAGCCATTAGGCATATCTAAGGCAAGACTTTCTCGACGGAAAGCAAGCCTTCTTTGTACACAAAAATATTCTCAATAAAATATTAAGTTACTATAAACAATGGAGCAATCTGAAATCCAATCAGATATTTCAGATATCATGAATAAGCAAGAAACAAAAGTATATTGTTCAATAAATATGCAGAACTAATCTCATATATTCCTGAATATCATATATATGATTGAATAAATTTATGTTAGTTATTATGTATTAGAATTATTTGAATCATGATTTCTAGTTTATTAGCACACTGGAAACATAGAGAAAACTTCTATACTATGTCATCCTAATGTTGAAACCAGTAGGCGAGGAAAGTCGTTTAGGAGAGTAAACAAAGTTGAGGCGCTGATAAGAAGGAAGTATCCGCTAAAGTACGATGCTAGTAGTGACAGGAGAACATGATAAATAGATAATCTAGTTCATAATGATCTAACATGAATTTAATCAATTATGGATATGATAGGAAGGAATAATTGAAAATAAAAAACCTACATAACAACGAACATGACTACATACATACATGATGAAATGATAAAAAACTATGAAACTTTAATCTTATATATACTTAAAAGTATAAAAATAATTGAATTAAGAATAATAATATGGGATAAAATATTTAATGATAACGAATCAGAAGATATATTAAATCAACAATGGTATGAAATAGACCTACGTGATTTAGACTCCGAAAGAGTAGAATGGTATGATTTAGAAATAAATTCAGATTAAAATGAACTACGAATATTTACAATATTGGATAGAATCTATGGAAGATATAAAACTATTAGAACAATTAATGGAGGAAAATTTATATATGTACCAAAGAACCCAAGATATGTTATATCTAGAATATATCATAAATAATATTAATAAAATACTCATATTAAAACAACTATCAGAAGAATATTACAATAAATATTATTACGTTTTACCATGAATTCCTCAACTACCAGTTCTGCCCCGAAAAATTACATAAACATAAGAGTTGTAGGTCTACAAACGAACTTTCCAAATCATATTTATTCACTATAAACTAAGTTCTAGAGAAAGAGATATGTATAAAATACCAAACACTACCCAGCTCAGAAACAGATTTCGTCACTTACCAAAAAGAAGTGTGTGTTCTCGAATTCCAGCCAAAAGGGCCAAGTTTCTCTCTTGTGATTTTGAAGAACAACTTGTTAGATAATGTTCTAAGGTTCCTATACTTCAGGTGAGACAAATTTGACTAAAAGAGGTGTCAAAATATCGTCTCAAAAGTGAGGCTAGTCACATGTACAGCTGTCCCTAAAAGGGCTGCCCAAAAAGCATACACATACACACACATAAATATATATATATATATATATCCTTCACCTCGTTTTAAAGTTATACATAATTCTAATTAGAATATTACCTAAACACTCCACTACAATCCCTTAAATTACGATCACAATTTATGTTAAGCAAGTTAGCAATTATCACAGCATTTCAAGTTCCCAAAATGAGAGTAAAACATATTGTAGTAATTAAGCAACGGTAAATCGACATACGACTCTTGGTTATTATTTAGGGGTGTTACAGGCTACTATTCTCACTCATTTTTAACACACAATATTAAGAATTAACTCCAGCCCTCTCTCTTTTTTCCTAAGGATTAAAACAGCAGCCTTAAAGTTCCTTCTAGGGTTCTTGATGAAACCCTCATATCTGCAAACCAAGTGTGAAGGGAAGTTGAAGTTCTAGAGTAATTCAAGTTATAAGGATAAGTTGCAGAAATTGAGATTAAAACCTAAAAGGGGAGGCTGAATCGTGATAGTTCTATTGGTCAGAGGATAAGGTATGTAATGCTATTCGATTTCCTATTTCTTTGGCATGAATCCAACACTTGCATTACAAAAAGTAAGCTTTCTAAGTGAGTACTCTAATATGAGTCTGTTACAAAATGTATGTGCTTACTCTACCAAGTATTAGCATGCAAGGTTTAAACTTGTTTCATCGTCAAAGTACCTTTGGCACGTATTTCCCTTATATAAATCAAAAGGATCTTAGATTACACATGGTACATATGTTTATATGTTGGATATACAATCTACCCATATCATGCCAACTTACTTCAATTATCTATATATATGTCATATTTTCACATGTTCATATGTTCCCTTTATTGGTTATTACTTCCATTGTGTTAGACTATAATGTTACCTCACAAGTTCCCTACTTGCTGTATTGTACATTTTATATGTACTTACTTGGAATATGTATCCGTCCTAAAGTTGAATCTGCCCACGTTCTCCCTTGATTCCACGTTCACGTATACCTTGTATTTGATATTAGTTAGTGAGTATTTGACTATCATATAGAGTTCAAATCTCTTGGCTGAATGTTAAATGTCTTCACTTGATATGTACTTCAATTTGAGATGTCAAAATGCTTACTGAGTCATATAAGCTCCTAAGCATTACATGTTCATGTCACATTTGCTTCTTATGTCATTGTTATTATCGTAAGTCCATATTCATATGTCTTCTATTACTGGTCCATAGTTCGAAATCTCAACAATGATTATGACTACCAAAACAGCAATCTCAAAAGAGTTATGATCATCAAAAGAACAATCTCAAAAGAATTATGAACATCAAAACAACAATCTCAAAGATTAAAGAATCTAAGTGAAGCAATATGTATAATTATGGGTGGCAGCCCAGGGGCAAATGCCTAGCATGGATCGATCCCAATTGGTATAGAAGGGTGGTAACTCAGGGCCAAAGCCTAGCATGGGCCGATCCCAATTGGTATAAGAGGGTGGCAGCTCAGGGGCGAAAGCCTAGCATGGGCCGATCCCAATTTATGAAATTATGAGGACATTATCCCAGGGGTTAAAATGCCTAGCATGGGTCATCCTCTTCTACTGATGATCATCTGGTCATTTGTATCATATGTCTTATAAATATTATAATGCAAAGAAAAGTAAAGAAAAGAATGTAACATACACGATTCCACGAGTATAAAGCAAAGGTGATCTCTAATCCTTATCTATTGGTATTTGGTTTCACTTGAGCTCTCGTTTTACATATGGTTGTATTATGCCTTACATATCCAGTACATTCTTTCATACTAGGGTCCCTTATTAGGGACGCTGCATTTCAAGCTGCAGGTACATGTACTCAACTAGTAGATCTCCCCAATAGAAGCACATGATACTCAACGGTTGTTGGTGAGCTCCAGGTTGATTCGGGACTTTGTCGAGTCTTTACTATGCATATTTCATAGTGGTACAATCATGGATTCTAGTAGAGGCTTTGTAGACATTTTAAAGCTATCATCTGAATTCATAGTTTCACTTGTCACATGTATCGGTTCAACTAGTCAACATGTGTTGTATATGAAGCTTCTCATTAGTAAATATATCTGCGTAGTAGTATTTTACTTTCTCATCATAGGNNAGTAAATATATCTGCGTAGTAGTATTTTACTTTCTCATCATAGGTTACTTGTAAAACATGTGTTCATATGGTACTTGTCCGCCTCACCTTAGGGTTGGGGTGTGACAGCCTTTGGCATGAAAGCGTAAGGCACTAAGTGCCTAGCTACTGCACCAAGTTCACGAGTGGGACCATGCCTCGTGGTCATGAACACGCTCGTGGGGCCCCTCGTGGAACCTGGGCTTGGTCACTTAATGAAGGTTAATTAATTCTTTTCCTTTTTAAATCCAATTAAAGTGAGGTCATTTTGGGTAAGTTTGGGATCACTATATAAGTTGTTTTTAAGTCAAAATTCCCTAAACTAAGTCATTTTTCACAAACACCCAAATCAAACCAAAAGTTCATCTTCCTCACAATATTTCTCTCTGTCTCTAAAAAACTCCAATAAGAAGAAGAGTAGAATTGGAGCTAGGGTTTGGAGAATTCAAGGCTTCTTCCTCAAATTCTTTCAAGATTCATTATCAAGGTATGGTGGATTTTCATCTATGGGTAGCTTTCACCCATAGAGTCCATTCAAAACTAGATTTCAAAGCTTTCAATTTCCCCAAAAAGATAGGGTTTCACTCTAAGTCATGGGTTCCTTTCTAAAACATTTTCAATGGTTGATTTATGATGGATTATGATTGAATTGATGAATTATTTTTGATTTATGATGAAATCCCCCCGAGAACCCAAGAATTCCCCATATTGCTAAATTGTGATTTCATGATGTGGGTTGATTGATTATAGAAGCATGTGAATAGATTATGCCTATATTGATTTAGTTTATTGTATCATGATATTCTCCATATATAATGTAGAAATTCTAGATGTTGAATGTGATTCCTGGTCCATGAAGGGAAAATTATGAGAATTGTGCATGAGCTTATGATTCACTTAGAGAGTGAAGATCCTATGACTACGATTTAATTGTGGTATTGTTGAAAGATCATTCTCCCTATACCCTTACACATGACTATACATGAAATGTCTATGACTATGATAATGTTGTTGTGTTGATTGAAAGGTTATTTATTCTCATGAACACACTATGAACATGATGTAAAAGGTTTACTCACATAGTAATGATTCTAATGCTGAAAGGCTATTCTCACCTATTGAATCTATGAGGTATAATGATACCATATTGGTTTGAGTGCTAGGGAATTCTTTCATGACCATGAACCTAAGTTATGACTTAACATGAATATTAAAGGGAATTATGCTTAGCATCGAGTGGATATGAATATGAGATGAAAGCTTTTACGTCACACAGTCTGGCATTACAAAGGGGTTGCTTTTACGCAAGTTAGCTCTGGTTCCCAAAATTATTGTCTCATGAGATGGAAACCTTTTACCTCAGTTAGTCTGGGTTTCTGATGAGTTCGCAATTTAGACTCATTTAGGCTTAATAATAATAGATTTAGTATCCTCGAATGCATATTTTGTCTCAATAAATGATATAAATCCTTGAATTTCAGGTATTTGGACTTAGGGACAAAGCATGGACACTATTGAAAAAGGAACAAGGCAGCTGAAAGAATGAAGAAAAGAAGGCCTGAGGATCACCTAAACCATTGGGTGAGTTATTTAATTGCCTTGGTCTCGCCTAATGTTCCAGTGTGTCAAGGCCTGAAGGAGAAAATCAAGTCGACGATATAAATGAGCAGTTGGCGAGTCGCCGAACAGTTTCGCGATCCAGTGCCTTATCGCCCAAAGTTACAGAACCTCAAGGATGTTGAAGGAAAAATCAAAAAGGCGATACAAATGACCAAAGGGTGGATCGCTGAGTGGATCGGCGATCCCGACTAACTACGCCGACTGAACCTTCGCAGCACACTTTTTGACAATTATAAATACTTGTTTAAACTTTTAGCGTAGTATCAGATTTTGTAGGGAATCATATTATTATTCAGTTTTTGTAGTTCAGAACTGAGAACTGAGTTTGAGAGACATTTTTCCTTAGCTTTGAAGATTTCAAGATTTGCATTTCTAAGAAATTGGAAGTGGATATTGAAGATTTTTCATCTTAGACGTTTGTAAAGACAATATTAATCGTACCCAGTTGATGGAAACGCATTTCGGTATCGATTTCTATCTTTTTACTATGTCTCGTTAAAACCCCAATTCTTGGGGTGTGATTATGGGTTGAATTAACTATTGGGTATTGCTAGTTGATAGCCTATTTGTTGTTTAAAAGTGATTTCGTTCAATAATTATGGTTGAATTTAATGGGTTGTAGTTGCAAATACAATCCTAACTTCATTTTTTTGTCTTGCTCGAGATGAAGGTTTTAAAACCAAAACTACTGAATCGATGGTCTATGGGTATTGGGTTGTCGTGGGTTCATCTCGAGAGAGTGAATCCTAAACCCTCTCCCACACATTCAGCTCGAGAGAGTGAATGGACTAAGGCAAATGTTGTTGTTTATTGTCACTTATTGGTGTTCGAGAGAAATTAATTTAATTCGGGGTAAATTGTTCGAGAGAAAGTTTACCTCCACTATAGTGTAGCTTAGTTACCAATTTACAGCGATTTACTATCAATAGCAATTACCCGGTTATTTACCTTAGCCCATAATCCTATCACATCCCAAGAATCCTTTCTCCATATTGGTATTTCCATTTTTAGTTGTCATTTTAGTTGATAATTAATTACAAAAACCCCCCTTTGATAATTGACACTTGTGTCACCCCTAATTTGATATGTTTTTCTTCGTATATGTCTTTAGTTATGATTGACTTGAACACATTTATGCTTTTCTATTGCTTCTCAATTATGAATCGCTCCCTTGGGACTTGACCCCAACTAAATAGTTGGGTTATATTACTACTCACGATCATTGGCACTTGAACTGGAAGTAGTGTCCTAATACATGAAATCAGAATGGCGCCACTGCCGAGGAGTGGTGTTACTTGAGAATTTTTAGTTAAGTTGAATTTTGCTCTTGTTAGTTATAGTAATACTTACTTAATTTTTAGTCTTGGTTTCTGTGTGGCTACTCTGAGTAGGAAAATGGAGCATGTCTAGTAGAAACGGTGACCAAATGGACCTCTCTCCATTGAGGATGATGTTTCTTAGGGATAACATCCTAAGTTTCAGACAATTGGAGGGCGAGTCAATCCATGAGTTATGGCTGAGATTTAAGGAACTCTTCCTGCAGTGCCCAGCTCATGGAATCTCAGATAACGTGCTATTGTATTTCTTCTACAAAAGTCTTGGCCCGAAAAACAGAAGAATGGCTGACCAACTGTTTCCGGGGGTCTCTCACAACTACCCTATGGAATAGCAGCCCAACTTCTTGATCACATAGCCATGACCAGCAAGGAGACTGTGAAGGACCATATTTTAGCCACACTACTGACTCAGCTAGATCTAGTGGCCAAGAAAATCATGGAATTGGAAGCACCGGATACAAATAAAGACTAGTACATTCCCCCTCACGAGCGTATAAAGCCCAAAGTGAATGAGGGTGGACAAATAGAGGAGATACTCTCACTTATTCTCCACTAAGTTGAAAGTTATGACAAGGTGTTGAATGAGATTAAAGAGATTGTATCACTGCTGAATGAGATAATTTCTTCCCATTCCATTTATGTTCAACTATTGGAAACCCAAATAGGTCATGTGTTGTCTTATCTCTACCCCAAAAATCAAGATTAAGTGGGGAAGTCGTGCCACGACTATAACCAAGGAGCTTCATGGGAGGCAACCCAAGTGTTTATCACTTTATTTTTAGAAATAATTGTGTGTTGAATGTGCAGGACAAAGGGTGGGAAGTTTAGAAAAATGCAGAGTGGCGAGCTAAAGGTCCAGTCGGCGTATCGTCGAAGACGTCGGGGACACCAACCTAGACCGCCGTTGGACTCAAGAAAATTTTACATTGGAGTCTGTAAAACTGGGCGAGCCTAGGTAATTATTGGTGAGTCGCCAACCAGGTCGACGATCGTGATCTATACCGCCGTTTGGATCCCCAAATCAACTGAAGGCCCTATAAAACTCGGCAAGGTAAGCAACCATTTAGCATTTCGCCGAGTGGATCGGCGACCATGACTAACGTCGCCGAATGGGAGAGAACTGGACGGTCTTATAAGGGCTAAAGGTTTAAATTTTGAAATTCTTCACTTTCCTTCACTTTCTAATTTTCACAAACTCATACCCATTTAGTATTTTTTATATTTCTTTCTTTATTACTGCATTTGAGTTATTGATTGGTGCTCGGATTTGGATTACTTTGCCGCCTAGCATTTCAATCTTGTATTAATCGGCACAAAAGATTGGTTTTTCGAACCCTGAGTCTATTTTTATCAATTTTGTACTCATCTGAATGATTTTATCTTAGTGATGTGTGATGGGCCTCTCTTGAGCACCCTTGAGAACTGCCATTGATGCCCTTGCGGTAAGGATAGCGGTGTGCGAGCGTGGCCAAGGGGCCACCGAGGATGTGACGGCCTTAAAGGCCGCTATAGCTCTGTTGCGGAGTGATGTGGATCAGCTGAAGTCCACCGATATATCCATTATCTTCGGGACAGTGGAGATCCCATATGTGCCACAGATACCTTTGGCTACAACCGGAGATGAGGGTAGAGTTGAGGAAGCAGTTGATCCTGAGTCTAAGGAAGAGACTGATGGGGAGATGCTCGAGGTGGCTGAGGAAGCTTCATATGAGGGCCTTACTGAGACTGAAAAGGCCATGGTAGATGTTGTTGTGCAGGCTTCCTTAGCAGATACTCCATTGGCTGCTCCTAGTGCAGCTGTTGATCCTTCTGAGGTGACCCCAGGTACTGATACCCGAGACCAGACTGATGCACCGGGCACTGATGCCCAGACAGATGAAGCGACTGCGTAGATAGGATCCCCTCTTTACCTTCCTCTATGTCTTACTTTTATTCTAACGGTTGGATATTCTTGTTTGCATTTGAGGACAAATGCTTTTGTTTGTGGTGGGGTGAGGCCCACTTTTTGTGTGACTTCTTGTGAATATTGATGTTTTGCTTATATATTTTTGTTTTGAGCTAAAATTGTGTTGTACACTGCTTTTTGTGGAAGGTTTGAGCTTGTGGCTCTGTATTTTAAATTATAAATGATTTTTTACCCGTCCAAAAAAAATTTGCCACCTCTTGTTTGTATTGAATGTGGTTGTTCTTGTGCAAATTTGAGTATCGGTTTTGATCAATACCGATGACTTGAATAGTGCTCATAATTGAACAAAAATGAATGTGCGGCTACGATGAGGTCAAATGAAGTTACATAGCCAATATGTGAACTCTTTGCATCTCGTTCTGACTAGCCAAGTATCGAATTGAGCCTCTTGTGATGAACATTGCACACTAGCGAAAGTGTGGAGTCTTGTTTGACTTTGGTGTCAATGCCTTGTGTGATGAGCTTATCGTGAACCATGTGTGATGACACATAGAATTTGCCCCGTTGGTCCGGCTGACTAAGTGATGCGAACTCTTGATATGATCTTAGGCAACTTTAAAGAATGTGAAACAATTTGACATTATACCTCGTTTAGTGGCCTACCTTGTGAGTGTGTGAACCCCTTTTGAGCACCCTTTGAGCCTTGACCTTTTCTTGGAAGAAACTTGATAACATTGTGACCTTTGATTGATCCATTACTCATAATCGCCATGATTTATGGTTTTGTTGAATAGCCAACTTAGGCCAAAAGCCTAATTTGGGGTTGTGAAGAATAGAGAAAGTAAATCAAGACGTGCAAGAAAGTCCCCTTTTACCCATGTTGTGAGAAAATGGAACCCCTCCATACAAAAAAAAAAGAGAAAGAGAAGAAAAGAATGAAAAATTTATGGAATAAAGTTGTAAAAATACAAAAAGAAATGGGGTTTCCAACAGTCCATGGAAAGTAAATAATGGGGTGACTTGTAAGCACAGATGAAAAATGATGAAGAAAAGGAAAGGAAGTGTTGTTCACACCGCATTTCATGAGGAATATAGCCATTGAGCCTAAATGACCATACCTTTGTAGTCAGCCCCGTTACAAGCCTTGAAAAGAACTTTTTGATCTTGAGTGAGCTGAAACAAATGTTGGTTAGAAAACACGGGTAAACCTATGGGTGAAATCATACATTGTGTTCATCTTTGTGAGTGTGAGCGTTGCATTTGATTCCGAAACTTTAAAATGTTGAACCAATGTGTGTGAATATGGAATCATTCTTTGTGTGAGGGCATTTGATTTCCTTTATTGAACTTGAACTTGCATTTGAAGCAAGTATTGTGAGCTTGAGATTCTTTGATAATGGTGAGTCACAACTTGAAACTTTGAGTGTACATGTGATCCTTGCATGAATAAGTTGAGTCTTTTTGTGTGCATTCATGATTGAGTCTAGTGTAGCATTGTTTGAGACATCCTTTTTGAACTATTGAGTTTGAGTTTTACTTTAGGACAAGCAAAATTTTAAGTTGAGGGTGTTGATGAGTCCACGATTTGGACACATTTAGGGCTTAATTTTAATAGATTTAGTGTCCTCGAATGCATATTTTGTCTCAATAATTGATATAAATCCTTGAATTTTAGGTATTAGAACTTAGGGACAAAGCATGAACACTATTGAGCAAAAAGGAACAAGGCAGCTGAAAAACGAAGAAAAGAAGGCTTGAGGATCGCCTAAACCATTGGGTGAGTCGCCAAATGGCCTTGGTCTTGACTAATGTTCCAGTGTGCCAAACCCTAAAGGAGAAAATCAAGTCGGTGATAGAAAGGAGTAGTCGGTAAGTATCCAAACAGTTCCACGATGCAGTGCCTTATCGCCCAAAGTTATAGGACCTCAAGGATGTTGAAGGAAAAAGAAAAAAGGCATACAAATACCAAATGGTGGATCGTCGTGTGGATCTGTGATCCCGACTAACTACGCCGACTGAAGCTTCGCAGCACACTTTGACAACTATATATACTTGTTTAAATTTTTAGCTTAGTATCAGATTTTATAGGGAATCATATTATTATTCAGTTGTTGAAGTTTAGAACTGAGAACTGAGTTTGAGAGACATTTTTCCTTCGCTTTGAAGATTTCCATTTCTATGAAATTGGAAGTGGGAATTGAAGATTCTTCATCTTAGACGTTTGTAAAGACAACATTAATCATACCCAGTTGATGGAAACATATTTTGGTATCGATTTCTATCTTTATACTATGTCTAGATAAAACCCCAATTCTTGGGGTGTGATTATGGGTTGAATTAATTGTTGGGTATTGCTAATTGATAGTTTTTTGTTTAAAAGTGATTTCGTTCAGTAATTGTGGTTCAATTTAATGGGTTGTAGTTGCAAATACAATCTTAACTTCATGTTTTTGGCTTGCTCAAGAGAGAGGTTTTAAAACCGAAACTACTGAATCGATGGTCTGTGGTTATTGGGTTGTCGTGCGTTCAGCTCGAGAGAGTGAATCCTAAACCCTTTCCCACACATTCAGCTCGAGAGAGTGAATGGATTAAGGCAAAGGTTGTGATTCATTGCCGCTTATTGGTGTTCGAGATAAATCAATTTGATTCGGGGTAAATTGTTCGAGAGAGAGTTTACCAACACTATAGTCTAGCTTAGTTACCAATTTACAGTGATTTACTATCAATAGCAATTACCCGAGTGTTTACCTTAGCCCATAATCCTATCACATCCCAAGAATCCCGTCTCCATATTGGTATTTTTGTTTTTAGTTGTCGTTTTAGTTGATTATTAATTACAAAACCTCCCTTTGATAATTGACAGTTGTGTCACCCCTAATTTGATATGTTTTTTATTCATATATGTCTATAGCTATGATTGAGTTGAACACATTTGTGCTTTTCTATTGATTCTCGATTACAAACTGCTCCCTTGGGACTCGACCAACTCACTAGTTGGGTTATGTTACTACTCACGATCGTTGGCACTTGAACTGGAAGTAGTGTCCTGATACATGAAATCAGTTTCTAGTAGCAATCTCCTTATCCCATAACTATGTGCCCACATAGTTCATTAGCTAGTGGATCTGCCTAAGCTAACAAACTAGTTCTACCTTAAGCAAGTAGGTCACCTCTTTTCGGTGTGGGGCAGTACACCGGATTCTATGTGGCTCACATGGTCTATGTCGGTTAAGGCTATTTCCCTACATGACAAGAATATGAATTATGAACATGAACATGAACTATACTTTTGACTTCTCAAGGAGCTCTACTTAGTGTGAGTGGGATATGAGACTTCATTCATGCATTGCACAAGTAGGCTTTGAAAAGGGTTTATGGTGTGGTTTTCTTATGAAGATATATGAATTTATGCATGTATGATATGGATTGTTGCTAAGAGAGGCTTTCCTTATTATAAGCTATGAACATGAATGTTTCCTTGTCTATGAGTATTGGCTATGGATGAAGTCAAGATATGATATGCATTAATATGGTGGCCTAAAAGTGGTACTTAGTATTAGATAGGATTATGGGATCTTTCCAATGCATTGAACAAGTATAGCTTAGGGTTGCTTATGAAATTGTAACGACCCGTAAAAACGAATAAGTGAACTAGAGCCTAGCATGTGTGTGTTTGAGTTGATGTGAGGTTTGAGGGTGTAAAATGTTGTCCTGAGCTATGGTTGAGGGGTTTAGGGGTTAAACATCAATGTACGAATCCCCAAGGACCACCCTAGGGGTCGTTGAGGAGGACCCTTAGCCTAACCCCAAGGCTACCCTTAAAAGAGAAAAGTTGCCAATTTGAGGGTGACCTTCGGAAGGGGTCCACGCCCCATAGGTCCATCCATGCCCCGTGGATGGCCTCTGTAGGTCATGGCCCCCAAAACCAAGCCACAACGACAAACCATGAGGGCACAGGAAGGCCCGTGTTCCCACCCATGGTCCGTGGGTGGGTTTCGTGAGTCACCACTTGTGTGATGTCACATTCTCGGCCAATGTGGGGGTGGTTTGCTAAATTGCTATTGAGTCTAGTTTAGTTGGGGGATGGTTTTAATTGGTTTATTAATGTATTTTAAGGGTTTTTAAAGTATTAAAACATATTTTAGACTTCTTTATTTCAAAACCCAAAATACAAACCTCCCCTCCCCTTCAAAAGTTCTCTCTCTAGAAACCTCTATTGGAGGTGAAGAGTTCAAGCTCTCAAGGTCAAATCTTCAAGTTTTTCAAGGGATCTTCGTGAGATTCTTCTATTCAAGGTATGGTGTTCTTCATCCTTGACTTAGTTTCTTTCAAGGAGTCAATCTCAAAAGTGATTTCAAGTCTTCAATTTTTCTCTAAAACCCTAGTTTTCAATCTTGGCATGGGTTCGATTCTAAACAATTTTCAAAGGAATTATTGCATTGAATTATGAATGAATTATGGATTTAAAGATGAATTAAGATGATTTCTTCCAAAAACCCATATTTTCCCCCAAATTTCTAAGTTGTGATTTGTGATTGGGATTTGATTTATTATGAAGTATGTGGGTTGTTTATGTGTATATGGATATAGAATGTTGTAATTATGTTATTGCTCTTGACAAATTGTATTGATCTAAGGTGTTTAGGTGAATGTGATCCATGACCCTTGAAGGGCAAATTATGATCAAATTACATATTGAAGTAGAATTATGCTTTGATCTATTGATCCACTTGAAAGGTGGAGGTGTTTACTTACTATGTATATTGTGGTATTGAATTGATGGATAACTTCCTTGTACCTCTATATATGAAAGATTTATGTATGATCATGATGTACAAGTATATGTGTGTGATTTCAATGAATGTATAATGATCATGTTTAGAATGCAATTGTGTTATGATTGAAAGTGTATTCTCAATTAACACTCATGAATGATGATGACGGAATGTGAAGGGTTTTCTTCTATGAATTGTATATCTTGAATTGGTAGGCTTATACATCCTTTTCTTGTATAAATGGAAGTAATGTGATTGTGATATCTTGAATTGGTAGGCTTAGGCATCCTTTCTTGTATAATGAGTGTATCTTGACTTAATGTCTTGAATTGGTAGACCTAATGTTGGTAGCCTTTCATAAATGACTGAATGATAAAGTATTCTAGGCTAAACCTTGGATCGGTAGACCAAATGGTGGTGGCTCTTCATGAGGAGTCTAGGAACTAATGTAATGTTAAAACCTTGAAACGGTAGACCTAATGTTGGTGGCCCTTTCATGTGTGAAATGATGAACCTTGTATCGGTATACCTAATGTTGGTGGCCCTTCTTGGAAAGTCAATGAGCTATCCTTAATATACCTTGAAACAGTAAACCTAATGGTGGTGGCCCTTTCTTGTGTAATGTACCTTGGGTCAGTAGGTCTAATGTTGGTGGCCATCTCAAGCACAATAATGTTGATGAAAATGAAATACTCTATGGGAATGGAGGCGAAGCAATGAGAGGATATGGTTTGATGGAGGTTCTCCCTATGTTAGGCCGGATTTCAATGAACATCTTTCCAATCCCATAACTATGTGCCCACATAGGATATTAGCTAGTGGATTCCATCCAAGCTAAAATGTTACTAGTTCTACCTTAGGCAAGTAGAACATCTTCCTTCGGTGTGGGGTCATACGACACCGGATTCCATGATTTAGCTCTCATGGTCTATATCGGTTAATGCCTATTCCCATCATGTAAGTGTAACGACCCGACAGCACCCCCTAGTCATAACACGGCGTACTAGACCTCTCGGAGGTCTTATACAAGCCCTTAGCATATCATGAACATTAAAGCATATGAAAATAGCGGAAAATTTAAAACTTTTCTTTACAATCGAAGTCTTCATAAAATAAGAGAGAGTCTATGACACTATGTCTCAAATCATCTATAACATTTAGAATAAGAACTCTTTCATAAAAACTTAGGAACACGGCCCTTACACAAGTCTAAAGACATAAAACATAAAGACATAATGACATAAGAGTACGAGGTAGGTTCATCCTCGAAACTATGAGGACTCCCCAAGTCTTCATTCCCAAGCTCCTTAGAAACCTAACTTCCAAGCATAAGACATCACATCACCAAACCCTACACTTTGTAAAAATGTAGAAGAAATATGGGTTAGTACAACACACGTACTAAGTATGGAAGCCATGGATAAAAACCATTAAAACGTGCTTAAAAGGGGACATTCAGTTGAAACCATGCTTTATGCACATTTTGAACATCATCTTGAAAGAGTTGGAGAATCACAAGTCACAAGCAATTCACATATAGTTCATCAAAGCACAAAGGATAATAACATCACCATAAGCATAGTCTCTAAACATAATCTTAATACAATATTACTCATTACANGCTCCTTAGAAACCTAACTTCCAAGCATAAGACATCACATCACCAAACCCTACACATTGTAAAAATGTAGAAGAAATATGGGTTAGTACAACACACATACTAAGTATGGAAGCCATGGATAAAAACCATTAAAACGTGCTTAAAAGGGGACATTTAGTTGAAACCATGCTTTATGAACATTTTGACCATCATCTCGAAAGAGTTGGAGAATCACAAGTCACAAGCAATTCATATATAGTTCATCAAAGCACAAAGGATAATAACATCACCATAAGCATAGTCTCTAAACATAATCTTAATACAATATTGCTCATTACAAGACATACTACTCATGCATATTCAATCATTAAGACCATTATATCATAACATAAGTAACCCTAGGTTCTACCTGTGCAATGCGTAGGTAGGGTCCATAGTCCTACCTACACTAAGTATTACCTTTGAATCACCATACTCATACTTATCATACATTAGTCTTATCCATTGGTCATATACATAGTAAAGGTGACATTCACAAACATTAGTTCATATAAAGAAAAGTCAATCATTAACATAATACAATCAAAGCATGCATTATTCATAATCTTCATAATAAGATAGAACAACACCATTAAGTCATAGTTCATACAACATGTTCATATCATACATCTTAGTCATAATTCAAATAGTCCATATCATAGGTAAACCATCTTCATAATGATCATACATAACATAGCTTCAATATACATAAGTCATAATCATCATAATCATAAAAGAACACTACTACAACCATCCCTTAGGATCCCACAAGTGCAATGTGCAAGAGAAGTCCCATACCCTCCCTTTCATACCTTCATTTACTTTTACATTAGGGAAATATTGCAATAACCGACATAGACCATGAGAGCTACATGGAATTCGGTGTTCTACTCCCACACCGAAAAGAGAGGGTTAACACTTGCCAAAGGTGTAACCATTCATACATAGCTATCTAGGTGGATCCACTAAGCTAGAGTCCTATGTGGGCACATAGTTAAGAGTCAAGGAGATTGCTTCTATAAACCCTAACTTACTAAACGTGGGGGTTTCCATCTCATGAGACAACACATACCGTGGGCAATCCGGACTTGCTAAACTTGAGGAAACCCATGTGGGGAGCCGGACTTACTAAACGTTAGACCCCCATCTCATTTACATGCCCTTTCGGTGCTAAGCATCTAATTCCCTTTTGTAATCATCTTTAGTCATCACATAAGTTCACATTAGCCTTTACTAGACTCTTATGTAGACATCTTACCATAATAGCTCATATGTGTACATAAGTGAGTAACAATCCTTTCACCTTAGAAACACTTAGCAAGTGAGTAAACCTTTCACTTTACATTATACTATAATCATGAGAACTACCTTTCATTCATATAGCAATCATACCATAACACAAATACATACATCCTAACATACATAGTCATATCTTCATGGTCATATACATTTCATGCATAATAGTATGTGAAGGTGCATACGAGAATTAGCCTTTCAATTGACACCATAGACATATCATATTCATATTTATGCATGGAGTGTGTGTGTGCATGATTGTCCTCACAAAGGCACAACAATAACAACATTAACATCATAGACACCTCCCTTGTCAAGGGGAGGGTGGGGGGGGAGGTCATAACATATACATAATATCCCAACTCATGCACAATTCCCATATATTGCATTTAAGGATCTTAGATCATGTAAGTCACATACCTAATATTCATCATTCAAGTACATCATTCATGGCATGTATCATTTGGGGATTATGTTGGTAGGGTCCTTCCACAAGAGAATCTCATAAAATTCAACATATAGACCATACCATGTTCATAACATCTCATTCATATTCATAATGTATCATACTTAGTCATATCTAGGCTTGTCCCAACAGTACAGTTCATACTAACAAGTAAGCACCTCCACCATAAGTGGATCAAACCATTCATTCAAAGGATATATAATAAGTAAACATATCCCCCCACAAGTGGATCAACAATTCAATAGAAGGCTACTTACCAATTGAAAACCTTCATTCATAGCCATCAAGGCTTTCTTCAAGATTCAACCCTATTTTCTTGATATTCAAACATCATATAGGATAACCTCATAATACAATAATGAGTTTCATAATAACATACTATATTTTCATCCTTCAATCATCATTCAACACAAGCTAGGGTTTAGAATTGAGAAAGAAAAGGGAAATCATGGGTCTTGTGGGGAATTGTTCAAAAACCATAAGTGTTACATGAATCCATCCACAAACATTCATATATAATCATAAATAACCATTGTAGATCAATAGAATCGACTTTAGAAAGAGACCCACGAATTTGGATTGAAATCTACAATTTGGGGGACTTTGAAAACCATCTTTGGAAGGACATCTTGGGGAAAGGGATCCCAAGAGTGAAGAGCAACCATACCTTAGTTAAACCCTATGAATTTTGTGTGAAACCTCCCATCTACAAGCCCTTGAAAAGCTCCTTCCAAGTTCTTCAATGGAGTCTTGAGTTGAGAGAGTTTTGAGAGAGAATTTTGGGAGGGAAAAGAATTGGGTTATGTTTTGGGGTCTTGACTTGTGGTGAATTAATGGATTAGTTTAGGGTCCTATAAGCTTATATAGTCCATTAATTAACCACCTAACCGACCTCCCTTAACCCCTAGTTAATAACTAATTAAAACATTAACCCCTTTCTTAACTAAAAACTTCATAAAACTTGCAGCATCTACGCCCTCCACCTACGGACCGTAGGTGGAGTCACGGACCGTCGTTTGGCCTTCGTAGTTCTGACAGTGCTTCACTATTTCGGGAATAATTTTTTACTCCAAGATCGGAATTGTGAAAACTTGGTTGCGTTGGAAAGAGGACTCATAGAACTTTCATTGGATAGGTAATGGTCCACCTAATTCGTTTTGAGCTATTGTATATGACCACCTAAAGTTGACCCTCACTCCTAACTTAAAACTAAAAACTCTTTTTAGGGGACTGTTTTGAGGGTCTTGGTTCTAAATGAATTCATGACTTAGCTTAAGGTCTTGCTACATTATAAAGGTGAGTAATCAACTAGCTAAACAACCCCTGAAGCCCTTAGTCAATTAACTAACTTAATCTATAATCACCAACTTAAGACTAGAAGGCTGGAAATTAGGAGCACCTACGGCCACCCACCTACGGACCGTAAGTGGAGTTACGGCCCGTGCTGTGCTCTCGTCATTTGGTTCAGAGAGGGGGATTGGGGAGTTCTTGGTGGGGAGACTAAGTCTCAACCCACGAGACCTACCTACGGGGCGTAGGTCAAGTGACGGCCCGTCACAGCCCTTCGTAGGTCAAGCTGTTTTTTGACAGCTTTTGGCCAAAGGTAGGGTCCTCCTCAAGGACCCCTTGGGTGGTCCTTGGGGGGTCATACCCGGTCGTTTGGACCCTAAACATGTCCATCTATGAATAAGAGTCACTCCTATGGGTTTTAGCCCTCAAACAACACACCAAACATCATGACAAGACACTAGCACCAAAGACTAGTTTTCGGACATCTTGGTCGTTTCTTGACGTTTTACCTCTAAAGTCACCAAACTAACTTCCCTAGCCATTTTTCATCATTTAAACATGTTTCCAACCATAAACTAACATGTGAGTCTCTAGGTCCACATAATAGATTCAGTCAAGCCTTAGCTAGGTCTTACTAGTTTCGTACGGGGCGTTACAATATCCCCTCATTGGAAACATTCGTCCCCGAATGACACTTAAACATCTTAAGGAATCAAAACTCATACTAGCAGCCCAACAATCATGTGATCATCAAAGTGATGTACAAGCCAAAAATACACCACACACAACGAGCATCATTCAAAGGAGGAACTTAAAATCTAATTTTAACATAGTCAATGCAAATATAAGGAAATAGGAACTACATCTATCAATCTATATGCATGACATTATCATGTTTAGTTATGTTCAAGGAGGAACTACCTTCTCCTATTCATAACACACCAACATCAACATTTCTCATGTTCATAGGAGGAACTACCTTCTCCTAGTCATCACATGGTCCATACATCATTAAGCACATATGCGAGTTTCCATGTTCAATAGCACTTACTAAGACATGCTCATATCTTATTTTCATGAAGTACAATAGATCACTTATAACCAATGCACTACAAACATGAGGGAAACAACTCATACAACTCATCTTTATTCAAAAACATGAGTTTTTTTTTTTTTTTTTTTGGAAATGCACAAACCTCATTAATTCACATAGGTTTCTTACTCTAATTGCCTATCAACATAAGGAACATGAGAGATGAAAACTCATTTTACCTTAAAACATGACTTCACAAGAACATAGTTATCATAAGGAAATCATGAGAACACCTAACTCACACATGACTCCTAAAACATAACATAAGCCCATTTAGGAACTCTTGGTCTCAAGCTAGAATAGGAATGGAAGAAAGAGATGAGGATGCTGGGATTTCAACAAGTCATGATTTCTAAGCACACCATCCCCTCCTTAGGAGGAAGCTCTCAATACCACCCTTGTGAAAACTTCTTTCAAGCACTCCTAAAGACATAACAAAACTCACATTTTGCCCTCTTTGCAAAAGTCTATGGTCCTCATGATCTAGAAATACCACACTCATTTGATACAATAAGTACCAAATCTAAAATAGGAAGAAATTGCACTCAAATGTCATCTTACTCAAAAGGAGAAAACTAAACCATACTCTAGAGTCCCATGTTCTTCTAACTATCCGAGCCCTATCATCAATAAAACACACCAAGTATGCAACCCATCAATACGAAGAGTTACATCAAGGTCTAACTTGCCAAGTTCCACCAAGTCAACAAGAGTATTTCTGGGGAACAAGGTAAAGGGACATCTTCCATAAACCCTTCTTAGTAACCTTTAAAACATTAACCGAGGTAAAATCTGTAAAAGGCTCTATTAATTCATCCGGAGAACTCCAAGCCTCGTAGCCTCATAAGGCATCATACAAGATAAGGTAATACCAGAACTCAATATAACACTTACTATCACATGAAATTACCAATCATACTGGTACCTTCATCCAAAAAGTATTCCAAGTCAACCCTAGTAGCATCCCTTTCTAAGGCCTTCACTAGGATATCACTCAAGGTCTCATATAAGTCTACCACTCCGGTTCTAAGTTGTTCAAACTCATTAAACCACATAACGTGAGAATCCAAGCAAACCTATTTCATAAACATCAAGGGTACTCAAATGACTTTACCATCTAAGCACATCTATTCATCAAAATCCAACATATTCTAAACTCATTAGGGCTAAGTTGGGTTATACCAATAACCGTATATGGCCATAACTAAACACATGAATACTAAAAATTACACAAAAGTTCACCATATCCTAGTTATCAAGTCTCAAAAGACAAGTATTATCGGAATTAGTCCTACCATTTTCATCACCTTAGATATCTCATCTATGGACTCTAGAGGATCTTCCTCTACCTTTAACCCATATAAATTTTGAAATTCAATAAAACATATAACACATACCGGAACCCTTAAGATCCACTACCACTCACTCTTTGAGACTTAGGGGTAGACATCCTTCCTTGGTTAAACCTTAGAGGAACTTAGAAGAGTTTTGACCAAGAAACCTTTCTCTTTCACTAAAGTTGGATCAAGACAACTCTAGACTATTTCAACCTTTATTATCACTTTTGGTGGGGTCTACCAACCAACTAGGCCTAGGTATTATCTAAGTACCTTACTCAAATGACCATACTTAAGATCAATCTTAGAAGACAACTAACCCTTTGAAATCGGTCAACACCTACACTCTTATTCCTTACCTCAACTAGGTGGTACATGCAACCTCAAAGTCAACTTTAAAACACAACATAAACCAAACATGACCTCACAATTACCTTGCTAGGTAGGCACACTATATCCCCCCTTGGAAGTAAGCCTACACAAGTTCTTCTAACCAACACAAAGGCAGTTATGAAGCATTAATCATACTAAATACAACTTCACAATCTATTACATCAAAGTTCACAAGTCACATAGCCGTAATTGGCATCACAACCACTCACTCCTTCTAGCAAGAACCCTTCAAGTGGTCCTACTCTAAACACCATAAGACAAGGAATACGAGAGAGAGCTAATAGATCTATGGAACGACTTAGAGAATGAAGAAGTGAAGTTTCCTAACGTCCTATAACCTCTCGCTCATAGATGTGTCGCGACCCACACCGATGAACAAGACTCTACTAGACGTGGTTTAAGACATCCTACAACCATTTCGAAGCCTTATGCTCTGATACCAAGTTTGTAACGACTCGAAAGCACCCCTTAGTCGTAACACGGTGTACTCGACCTCTCGGAGGTCTTATACAAGCCCTTAGCATATCATGAACATTAAAGCATATGAAAATAGCGGAAAATTTAAAACTTTTCTCTACAATCGAAGTTTTCATAAAATAAGAGAGAGTCTATGACACTATGTCTCAAATCATCTATAACATTTAGNATTTAAAACTTTTCTCTACAATCGAAGTTTTCATAAAATAAGAGAGTCTATGACACTATGTCTCAAATCATCTATAACATTTAGAATAAGAACTCTTTCATAAAAACTTAGGGACACGGCCCTTACATAATAATTACTAGGGACACGGCGATTAAACAAGTCTAAAGACATAAAACATAAAGACATAATGACATAAGAGTACGAGGTAGGTTCATCCTCGAAACTATGAGGACTCCCCAAGTCTTCATTCCCAAGCTCCTTAGAAACCTAACTTCCAAGCATAAGACATCACATCACCAAACCCTACACATTGTAAAAATGTAGAAGAAATATGGGTTAGTACAACACACATACTAAGTATGGAAGCCATGCATAAAAACCAATAAAACGTGCTTAAAAGGGGACATTTAGTTGAAACCATGCTTTATGAACATTTTGACCATCATCTCGAAAGAGTTGGAGAGTCACAAGTCACAAGCAATTCATATATAGTTCATCAAAGCACAAAGGATAATAACATCACCATAAGCATAGTCTCTAAACATAATCTTAATACAATATTACTCATTACAAGACATACTACTCATGCATATTCAATCAATAAGACCATTACATCATAACATAATAACAACATAAGTAACCCTAGGTTCTACTTGTGCAATGCATAGGTAGGGTCCATAGTCCTACCTACACTAAGTATTACCTTTGAATCACCATACTCATACTTATCATACATTAGTCTTATGCATTGGTCATATACATAGTAAAGGTGACATTCACAAACATTAGTTCATATCAAGAAGAGTCAATCATTAACATAATACAATTAAAGCATGCATTATTCATAATCTTCATAATAAGATAGAACAACACCATTAAGTCATAGTTCATATAACATGTTCATATCATACATCTTAATCATAATTCGAATAGTCCATATCATAGGTAAACCATCTTCATAATGATCATACATAACATAGCTTCAATATGCATAAGTCATAATCATCATAATCATAAGAGAACACTACTACAACCATCCCTTAGGATCCCACAAGTGCAATGTGCAAGAGAAGACCCATACCCTCCCTTACACTATGTAGAAACCCTTAAGAAAGCCCTAGTAAGAGTTCACACCTTTCATACCTTCATTTACTTTTGCATTAGGGAAATATTGCAATAACCGACATAGACCATGAGAGCTACATGGAATCCGGTGTTCTACTCCCACACTGAAAAGAGAGGGTTAACACTTGCCTAAGGTGTAACCATTTATACATAGCTATCTAGGTGGATCCAATAAGATAGAGTCCTATGTGGGCAAATAGTTAAGGGTCAAGGAGATTGCTTCTAGAAACCCTAACTTACTAAACGTGGAGGTTTCCATCTCATGAGACAACACATACCGTGGGTAATCCGGACTTGCTAAACGTGAGGAAACCCATGTGGGGAGCCGGACTTACTAAACGTGAGACCCCCATCTAATTTACATGACCTTTCGGTGCTAAGCATCTAATTCTCTTTTGTAATCATCTTTAGTCATCACATAAGTTCACATTAGCCTTTACTAGACTCTTTTGTAGACATCTTACCATAATAGCTCATATGTGTACATAAGTGAGTAACAATCCTTTCACCTTAGAAACACTTAGCAAGTGAGTAAACCTTTCACTTTACATTATACTATAATCATGAGAACTACCTTTCATTCATATAGCAATCATACCATGACATAAATACATACATCCTAACATACATAGTCATATCTTCATGGTCATGTACATTTCATGCATAATAATTTGTAAAGGTGCATATGAGAATTAGCCTTTCAATTGACACCATAGACATATCATATTCATATTTATGCATGGAGTGTGTGTGTGCATGATTGTCCTCACAATGGCACAACAACAACAACATTAACATCATAGACACCTCCCTTGTCAAGGGGGGGGGGGAGGTCATAACATATACATAATATCCCAACTCATGCACAATTCCCATATATTGCATTTAAGGATCTTAGATCATGTAAGTCACATACCTAATATTCATCATTCAAGTACATCATTCATGGCATGTATCATTTGGGGATTATGTTGGTAGGGTCCTTCCACAAGATAATCTCATAAAATTCAACATATAGACCATACCATGTTCATAACATCTCATTCATATTCATAATGTATCATACTTATTCATATCTAGGCTTGTCTCAACACTAGAATTCATACTAACAGGTAAGCACCTCCACCATAAGTGGATCAAACCATTCATTCAAAGGATATATAATAAGTAAACATCTCCCCCCACAAGTGGATCAACAATTCAATAGAAGGCTACTTACCAATTAAAAACCTTCATTCATAGCCATCAAGGCTTTCTTCAAGATTCAACCCTATTTTCTTGATATTCATACATCATATAGGATAACCTCATAATACAATAATGAGTCTCATAATAACATATTATATTTTCATCCTTCAATCATCATTCAACACAAGCTAGGGTTTAGAATTGAGAAAGAAAAGGGAAATCATGGGTCTTGTGGGGAATTGTTCAAAAACCATAAGTGTTACATGAATTCATCCACAAACATTCATATATAATCATAAATAACCAATATAGATCATTCGAATCGACTTTAGAAAGAGACCCACGAATTTGGATTGAAATCTACAATTTGGGCGACTTTGAAAACCATCTTTGGAAGGACCTCTTGGGGAAAGGGATCCCAAGAGTGAAGAGCAACCATACCTTAGTTAAACCCTATGAAGTTTGTGTGAAACCTCCCATCTACAAGCCCTTGATAAGCTCCTTCCAAATTCCTCAATGGAGTCTTGAGTTGAGAGAGTTTTGAGAGAGAATTTTGGGAGGGAAAAGAATTGGGTTATGTTTTGGGGTCTTGACTTGTGGTGAATTAATGGATTAGTTTAGGGTCCTATAAGCTTATATAGGCCATTAATTAACCACCTAACCGACCTCCCTTAACCCCTAGTTAATAACTAATTAAAACATTAACCCCTTTCTTAACTAAAAACTTCATAAAACTTGCAGCATCTACACCCTCCACCTACGGACCGTAGGTGGAGTCACGGACCGTCGTTTGGCCTTCGGAGTTCTGACAGTGCTTCACTATTTCGGGAATAATTTTTTACTCCAAGATCGGAATAGGGCAAACTCGGTTGCTTTGGAAAGAGGACTCATAGAACTTTCATTGGATAGGTAATGGTCCACCTAATTCGTTTTGAGCTATGATATATGACCACCTAAAGTTGACCCTCACTCCTAACTTAAAACTAAAAACTCTTTTTAGGGGACTGTTTTGAGGGTCTTGGTTCTAAATGAATTCATGACTTAGCTTAAGGTCTTGCTACATTATAAAGGTGAGTAATCAACTAGCTAAACAACCCCTTAAGCCCTTAGTCAATTAACTAACTTAATCCCTAATCACCAACTTAAGACTAGAAGGATGGAAATTGGGAGCACCTACGGCCACCCACCTACGGACCGTAAGTGGAGTTACGGCCCGTGTTGTGCGCTCTCGTCATTTGGTTCAGAGAGGGGGATTGGGGAGTTATTGGTGGAGAGACTAAGTCTCAACTCACGAGACCTACCTACGGGGCGTAGGTCAAGTGACGGCCCATCACAGCCCTTCGTAGGTCAAGTTGTTTTTTGACAGCTTTTGGCCAAAGGTAGGGTCCTCCTCAAGGACCCCTTGGGTGGTCCTTGGGGGGTCATACCCGGTCGTTTGGATCCTAAACATGTCCATCTAAGAATAAGAGTCACTCCTATGGGTCTTAGACCTCAAACAACACACCAAACATCCTGACAAGACACTAGCACCAAAGACTAGTTTCCGGACGTCATGGTCGTTTCTTGACGTTTGACCTCTAAAGTCACCAAACTAACTTCACTAGCCATTTTTCATCATTTAAACATGTTTCCAACCATAAACTAACATGTGAGTCTCTAGGTCCACATAATAGATTCAGTCAAGCCTTAGCTAGGTCTTACTAGTTTCGTACGGAGCGTTACAATATCCCCTCATTGGAAACATTCGTCCCCGAATGACACTTAAACATCTTAAGGGATCAAAACTCATACTAGCAGCCCAACAATCACGTAATCATCAAAGTGATGTACAACCCAAAAATACACCACACACAACGAGCATCATTCAAAGGAGGAACTTAAAATCCAATTTTAACATAGTCAATGCAAATATAAGGAAATAGGAACTACATCTATCAATCTATATGCATGACATTATCATGTTTAGTTATGTTCAAGGAGGAACTACCTTCTCCTATTCATAACACACCAACATCAACATTTCTCATGTTCATAGGAGGAACTACCTTCTCCTAGTCATCACATGGTCCATACATCATTAAGCACATATGCAAGTTTCCATGTTCAATAGCACTTACTAAGACATGCTCATATCTTATTTTCATGAAGTACAATAGATCACTTATAACCAATGCACTACAAACATGAGGGAAACAACTCATACAACTCATCTTTATTCAAAAACATGAGTTTTTTTTTTTTTTTTTTTGGAAATGCACAAACCTCATTAATTCACATAGGTTTCTTACTCTAATTGCCTATCAACATAAGGAACATGAGACATGAAAACTCATTTTACCTTAAAACATGACTTCACAAGAACATAGTTATCATAAGGAAATCATGAGAACACCTAACTCACACATGACTCCTAAAACATAACATAAGCCCATTTAGGAACTCTTGGTCTCAAGCTAGAATAGGAATGGAAGAAAGAGATGAGGATGCTGGGATTTCAACAAGTCATGATTTCTAAGCACACCATCCCCTCCTTAGGAGGAAGCTCTCACTACCACCCTCGTGAAAACTTCTTTCAAGCACTCCTAAAGACATAAAAAAACTCACATTTTGCCCTCTTTGCAAAAGTCTATGGTCCTCATCATCTAGAAATACCACACTCATATGATACAATATGTACCAAATCTAAAATAGGAAGAAATTGCACTCAAATGTCATCTTACTCAAAAGGTGAAAACTAAAACATACTCAAGAGTCCCATGTTCTTCTAACTATCCGAGCCCTATCGTCAATAAAACACACCAACTATACAACCCATCAATACTAAGAGTTACATCAAGGTCTAACTTGCCAAGTTCCATAAAGTCAACAAGAGTATTTCTAGGGAACAAGGTAAAGGGAGATCTTTCATAAACCCTTCTTAGTAACCTTTAAAACATTAACCGAGGTAAAATCTGTAAAAGGCTCTATTAATTCATCCGGAGAACTCTAAGCCTCGTAGCCTCATAAGGCATCATACAAGATAAGGTAATACCGGAAATCAACATATCACCTACTATCACATGAAATTACCAATCATACCGGTACCTTCATCCAAAAAGTATTCCAAGTCAACCCTAGTAGCATCCCTTTCTAAGGCCTTCACTAGGATATCACTCAAGGTCTCATATAAGTCTACCACTCCGGTTCTAAGTTGTTCAAACTCATTAAACCACATAACGTGAGAATCCAAGCAAACCTATTTCATAAACATCAAGGGTACTCAAATGACCTTACCATCTAAGCACATCTATTCATCAAAATCCAACATATTCTAAACTCATTAGGGCTAAGTTGGGTTATATCAATAACCACATATGGCCATAACTAAACACATGAATACTAAAAATAACACAAAAGTTCACCATATCGTACTTATCAAGTCTCAAAAGACTAGTATTATCGGAATTAGTCCTACCATTTTCATCACCTTAGATATCTCATCTATGGACTCTCGGGTATCTTCCTCTACCTTTGACCCATATAAATTTTGAAATTCAATAAAACATATAACACATACCGGAACCCTTAAGATTTACTACCACTCACTCTTTGTGACTTAGGGATAGACATCCTTCCTTGGTTAAACCTTAGAGGAACTTAGAAGAGTTTTGACCAAGAAACCTTTCTCTTTCACTAAAGTTGGATCAAGACAACTCTAGACTATTTCAACGCTTATTATCACTTTTGGTGGGGTCTACCGACCAACTATGCCTAGGTATTATCTAAGTACCTTACTCAAATGACCATACTTAAGATCAATCTTAGAAGACAACTAACCCTTTGAAATCGGTCAACACCTACACTCTTATTCCTTACCTCAACTAGGTGGTACATGCAACCTCAAAGTCAACTTTAAAACACAACATAAACCAAACATGACCTTACAATTACCTTGATAGGTAGGCACACTATATCCCCCCTTGGAAGTAAGCCTACACAAGTTCTTCTAACCAACACAAAGGCAATTATGAAGCATTAATCATACTAAATACAACTTCACAATCTATTACATCAAAGTTCACAAGTCACATAGCCATAATTGGCATCAAAACCACTCACTCCTTCTAGCAAGAACGCTTCAAGTGGTCCTACTCTAAACACCATAAGACAAGGAATACGAGAGAGAGCTTATAGATCTATGGAACGACTTAGAGAATGAAGAAGTGAAGTTTCCTAACGTCCTATAGCCTCTCGCTCATAGATGTATCGCGACATCCTAGACGTGGTTTGAGACATCCTAAGACTATTTCAATGCCTTATGCTCTGATACCAAGTTTGTAACGACCCGAGAGCACCCCTTAGTCGTAACACGGCGTACTCGACCTCTCGGAGGTCTTATACATGGCCTTAGCATATCATGAACATTAAATCATATGAAAATAACGGAAAATTTAAAACTTTTCTTTACAATCGAAGACTTCATAGAATAAGAAAGAGTCTATGACACTATGTCTCAAATCATCTATAACATTTAGAATAAGAACTTTTTCATAAAAACATAGGGACACGGCCCTTACATAATAATTACTAGGGATACGGCCCTTACACAAGTCTAAAGACATAAAACATAAAGACNCTTTTTCATAAAAACTTAGGGACACGGCCCTTACATAATAATTACTAGGGATACGGCCCTTACACAAGTCTAAAGACATAAAACATAAAGACATAATGACATAAGAGTACGAGGTAGGTTCATCCTCGAAACTATGAGGACTCCCCAAGTCTTCATTCCCAAGCTCCTTAGAAACCTAACTTCCAAGCATAAGACATCACATCACCAAACCGTACACTTTGTAAAAATGTAGAAGAAATATGGGTTAGTACAACACACGTACTAAGTATGGAAGCCATACAGAAAAACCATTAAAACGTGCAAAAAAGGGGACATTTAGTTGAAACCATGCTTTATGAACATTTTGAACATCATCTTGAAAGAGTTGGAGAATCACAAGTCACAAGCAATTCACATATAGTTCATCGAAGCACAAAGGATAATAACATCACCATAAGCATAGTCTTTAAACATAATCTTAATACAATATTACTCATTACAAGACATACTACTCATGCATATTCAATCATTAAGACCATTATATCATAACATAAGTAACCCTAGGTTCTACCTGTGCAATGCGTAGGTAGGGTCCATAGTCCTACCTACACTAAGTATTACCTTTGAATCACCATACTCATACTTATCATACATTAGTCTTATCCATTGGTCATATACATAGTAAAGGTGACATTCACAAACATTAGTTCATATCAAGAAAAGTCAATCATTAACATAATACAATTAAAGCATGCATTATTCATAATCTTCATAATAAGATAGAACAACACCATTAAGTCATAGTTCATACAACATGTTCATATCATACATCTTAGTCACAATTCGAATAGTCCATATCATAGGTAAACCATCTTCATAATGATCATACATAACATAGCTTCAATATACATAAGTCATAATCAT